>NC_034182.2:27511602-27741177 GCF_002021735.2 Oncorhynchus kisutch
GTTTGTGTCGAGAACTGCAACGCTGCTGGGTTTTTCACGCTCAACAGTTTGAATCAAGAATGGTCCACCGCCAAAAGGACATCCAGCTAACTTGACACAACTGTCGAAGAATTGGAGTCAATATGGGCCAGCATCGCTGTGGAACGCTTTCGACACCTGGTAGAGTCCATGCCCCGATGAATTGGGGATGTTCTGAGGGCAAAAGGGGGTACAACTCAATATTAGGGAGGTTTCCTTAATGTTTTGTACACACAGTATATTTACAGTGAATTCGGAAAGTATTCAGGCCCCTTGAATTTTTCCCCATTTTGTTACGTTACAGCCTTATTCTAAAATGGATTAAATTCATGTTTTTCCTCATCAACCTACACAATACACCATAATGACTAGAGGTCGGCCGATTAATTAGGGCCGATTTCAAGTTTTCATATCAATCGGAAATCGGTATTTTTGGGCACCGATTTGCCGATTATTATGAATTTTTTTTACACCTTAATTTCATCTTTATTTAACTTGGCAAGTCTGTTAAGAACACATTCTTATTTTCAATGACGGCCTAGAAACGGTGGGTTAACCGCCTCGTTCAGGGGCAGAATGACAGATTTTCACCTTGTCAGCTCGGGGGATCCAATCTTGCAACCTTACAGTTAACTAGTCCAACGCAATAACGACCTGCCTCTCTCTCGTTGCACTCCACAAGGAGACTGCCTGTTACGCAAATGCAGTAAGCCAAGGTAAGTTGCTAGCTAGCGTTAAACTTATCTTATAAAAAACAATCAATCATAATCACTAGTTAACTACACATGGTTAATGATATTTCTAGATATTATCTAGCGTGTCCTGCGTTGCATATAATCTGACTGAGCATACAAGCATACAAGTATCTAAGTATCTGACTGAGCGGTGGTAGGCAGAAGCAGGTGCGTAAACATTCATTCAAACAGCAGTCTTGTGCGTTTTGCCAGCAGCTCTTCGTTGTGCGTCAAGCATTGCGCTGTTTATGACTTCAAGCCTATCAACTCCCGAGATGAGGCTGGTGTAACCAAAGTGAAACGGCTGGCTAGTTAGCGAACGCTACTCGCTCTGAGCCTTGGGGTGGTTGTTTCCCTTGCTCTGCATGGGTAATGCTGCTTCGATGTGGTGGCTGTTGTCATTGTGTTGCTGGTTCGAGCCCAGGGAGGAGCGAGGAGAGGGACGGAAGCTATACTGTTACACTGCGAATACTAAAGTGACTATAAGAACATCCAATAGTCAACGGTTAATTAAATACGAATGGTATAGAGGGAAATAGTCCTATAATTCCTATAATAACTACAACCTAAAACTTCTTACCTGGGAATATTGAAGACTCATGTTAAAAGGAACCACCAGCTTTCATATGTTCTCATGTTCTGAGCAAGGAACTTAAACGTTAGCTTTCTTACATAGCACATATTGCACTTTTACTTTCTTCTCCAACACTTTGTTTTTGCATTATTTAAACCAAATTGAACATGTTTCATTATTTACTTGAGGCTAAATTGATTTTATTGATGTATTATATTAAGTTGAAATAAGTGTTCATTCAGTATTGTTGTAATTGTCATTATTACAAATATATAAAAAAAAATGAAAAAAATCGGTATCGGCTTTTTTGGGCCTCCAATAATCGGTATCGGCGTTGAAAAATCATAATCGGTCGACCTCTAATAATGACAAAGCAAAAACAGGATTTCAATATAAGGCCCACAGTTGACAGTGCATGTCAAGAGTAAAAACCAAACCACGGGGTTGAAGGAATTGTCCGTAGAGCTCTGAGACAGGATTATGTTGAGGCACAGATCTGGGGAAGGGTACCAAAAAAATGTCTGCAGCATAGAGTTGTTGTCATTACTGTATAGAGTTGTTGTCATTACTGCATAGAGTTGTTGTCATTACTGCATAGAGTAGTTGTCATTACTGTATAGAGTAGTTGTCATTACTGCATAGAGTTGTTGTCATTACTGCATAGAGTTGTTGTCATTACTGCATAGAGTTGTCATTACTGTATAGAGTTGTCATTACTGTATAGAGTTGTTGTCATTACTGAATAGAGTTGTTGTCATTACTGTATAGAGTTGTCATTACTGTATAGAGTTGTTGTCATTACTGTATAGAGTTGTTGTCATTACTGAATAGAGTTGTTGTCATTACTGAATAGAGTTGTCATTACTGTATAGAGTTGTCATTACTGTATAGAGTTGTTGTCATTACTGTATAGAGTTGTTGTCATTACTGTATAGAGTTGTTGTCATTGTTGTCATTACTGTATAGAGTTGTTGTCATTACTGTATAGAGTTGTTGTCATTACTGAATAGAGTTGTTGTCATTACTGAATAGAGTTGTTGTCATTACTGAATAGAGTTGTTGTCATTACTGAATAGAGTTGTTGTCATTACTGAATATAGTTGTTGTCATTACTGAATAGAGTTGTTGTCATTACTGTATAGAGTTGTTGTCATTACTGTATAGAGTTGTTGTCATTACTGTATAGAGTTGTTGTCATTACTGTATAGAGTTGTTGTCATTACTGTATAGAGTTGTTGTCATTACTGTATAGAGTTGTTGTCATTACTGTATAGAGTTGTTGTCATTACTGAATAGAGTTTTTGTCATTACTGTATAGAGTTGTTGTCATTACTGTATAGAGTTGTTGTCATTACTGCATAGAGTTGTTGTCATTACTGCATAGAGTTGTTGTCATTACTGCATAGAGTTGTTGTCATTACTGTATAGAGTTGTCATTACTGCACAGAGTTGAGTTGTTATTCATAAGTTATTACAAACTATTTTACATATCACGCATTGGCTTGAGTCAATATAAGACTACACACTTCAGAACACATAAACAGAATGGAACACACCACCCCAGACCCCCACACACACTCCCCACACACACTCCCCACACACACCAACCTACCAGATCCTCTATGATCTCCTGGATTCTTCGTTTGGCTGCCTCCACACAGTCCTTGGCCCCCTTCAGTGTGATGCGGTCGCTGTGAGTCCCGGTGCGGGGGAAGCTGACCGCCACGCCGCCGTATTCCTCCGCCAGCTCCCTCAACACCTGGCCTCGCCGGCAGACAAAGTACCGGTGGTGCCGCGTCTCCACAACCATGCTGTCCTCCACCACGTCGTCCTGAGAGAGAGGGGGGAGAAGGGGCAGGGAGGAGGAGAGGAGGGGGTGGGGGAGTAGGAAGATGGGGGATCAGTAAAACAGAGGTAGAAAAAAATGTGACCCCTCTGAGCTTCGTAAATTACAGACCAACAAAAAAAACGAAAAATATATGCTTTTCTCTATGCTGTTAATATCCAGTTTCAAATCTTGAACATGTTAAGTTACTGGACGAGCGCCTCTGTTTAAAAGCTTTTGCTTCTCTTTCTACCTACTGAACAGGAATCTGTTCCAACAGAAATCATCCGGACTAGTACCAGGTTTTTGACGAGTGTCTCCAGTTCTTTCTGGGCCAGTCTGACAGCCTCCTCCCTGCCTATGATGGTGATGAGCTCCTGCTCCGGCTCGTCGGGAGACGGGAAGATGATGCGGGCGCCCGTCCTGTCCCGCACACCACGGATGTTCACCCCGCCCTTTCCAATCAGGAACTTGTGGTACTCCGGCTTGGCCTGCAGCTCCGCCGTGAAGTTGTTCACTTGCTGTAAAACGAGGAGAAAGAGGAGAGAAAGAGAGGAGAGAAAAAAAGGAGGTGTAAGAGACTGGTGCTATTCCATTAAACCCAAAAATGTGAAACCGATTCTTCCACATTCTGCCTAATTCATGAAGGCGGGGAGGGGGGGGGTGGTGGTGGTGGGGGACAGACCTCCTTGCCATTTCTCCTCTACCTCTTCCTCCCTCACCTTCTCTTCAGCCAGTTGTAGTAGCTGTCTCTTGGCCCTCTCCACCTCCCCGGCGGGCCCTCTGACGGTCACCCTGTCTGACCCGGAGCCCTCGGAGGGGAAGTGGATGTGCACCCCGCCACAGTCCTCCATGACGGCCCGCACCAGGCAGCCCTTAGAGCCTATCAGAGAGTTGTGGAGCTTGGCCGGGATGGTCACATCTGACTCCTTGATGTTGGCCTGGAGAGAGAGAGAAAGGAAGGAAGGGAGGGAGGGAGGGGGAATGGTTGAATCATCGAGAGAGAGAGAGCGACAGAGAGAGAGCGACAGAGAGAAAGAGAGAGCGACAGAGAGAGAGACACTGGAGAGAGACAGAGAGAGAGAGAGAGAGAGAGAGACACTGGAGAGAGAGAGAGACACTTGAGAGAGAGACACACACACACACACACAGTGTTCTCTCACCAGTTCTCTCTGGATGGCTAGGATCCTGTCTCTGGCTGCTTCACAGTGGTTCTTCCTCCCAGTGATCACTATCATCTCACTGTTACTGTTCTCTGTGGGCAGGTCAATCTTAGTGGTGGTCTCCTCACGGATCTGTGGGACACACGCACAAACACACATCATAAGAATGGCATACATTTTAAATGGAGGTTATTAGTTACAAGCATGTGTCAACACTTTAAAGTTAGACCAATATTTTGTCCTACTCTTCACACACTTCATCTCGCACCTTTTTGATGTTGGCGCCTCCTTTGCCGATGATGTTTTTGTGGAACTGTTTGAAGATGGGGATGGAGAGGGAGAAGCTGTTCTCCATCTGAGAGAAAAACAAAAAGGAGCAGTGAGTAACCAGGAAGTGGTCCATTGTAAACAGGAAGTAATGCATGAATCAGTGAGGTCGTACCAGGTCTGCGATGAGTTTTGCCAGAAACTTGGCACACTTCTCCACCTCGTTCTTGGGCCCTCTCAGCTGCACAATGTCACTCTTCTGAGCCGGGTCTGGGAAATTGATCATGACCTGAAAGAGAGCGTCCAAAATAAGTCCGATTTCACACTAGAATGGGAAGTTATACTCCTAATATCATAAAGGGATAAAAAAAAAAGAAGTTGAACCTTGTTACCTCTGGGAACTTATCCCGGACCTCTTTGATCTTCTCCCCTTTCTGGCCGATGATGGCGCGGTGGAACTTCTGCTCGACAATCAAGTCTTTGGTACGCTCGTTCTCCTGCCCGGGGGGGGGGGAAAGAACAGTTGTCACCATTGAATATGGACTCCGTCCAAGTTGCCGGGCCATTATACCAAATGAATGGGAGAGGATGGCACCCCCCCCGCCGTCCTCACCATCCTCTGTGCCATTTCCATCAGCTCCCTGCGTGCCAGCTGCACCCCCTTGGGGTCACCCTCGATCCGGACCAGGCCGCTTCGATCCGGCTCCTGTGGGATCCACACCGACACCTTGTACTGCTCTTTAATCCGGTTAACTGAAAAACACAGCATGGGATTTACATGGCTATATATTAGAAAGAGTGTGTGTGTGTGCGTTTGTGCGTGTGTGTGTGTGTACTCACTGTTGGCTCCGTTCTTGCCGATAAGGTGTCTGTGAAAACGCTGGTCTATGTTGACATCAGTGTAGTCCATCCTCACCAGCTTAACACCAGGAAACAGGGTTTACATGTTAGAGTAGACGGCCTGGTTCCTTGCAAGATGTCCTCATATCTAGGGAGTTTCTGTACGTTGGTGGGTTAGGACTGGGCGGCTGTTAATGCATTTGGAAAAGGTGTCATTTGAACAAAACGTATTGAGCGATACATCGATATTGATCAGTTGTGTGTGTGTGTGTGTGTGTGTGTGTGTGAGAGAGTGAGACGGCGACATGCAGCTCTGCAGTGGGAACGAGGGGCCGTCACGCAGCTCCGCGGTGGGGGCCCAAACTCACCAGGTCTCTGATCATGTCTTGTATCTGAACCTGGGCCTGCTCCACCTCCTCCGTGGGGCCCTCCAGGGATATCCGCTCCTCGCCGTCTGTGAACTCAATGTGAACCTAAACGCACAGGGGTTAAAGGTCAGGGGTCAAGCCACTTAAAGGGGTCATCTGGTTCTGGCTCCCTCCACATGTCAGCTCAGTGAGCTAAGTGTGTCTCAATGTAGCTAGGGAGGTAAAGAGCTTGAATCCCTGGAGTGCAGCAGGTATATCAGGCTTTTTAAGAGTAATCCATAAGTAGTGCACTATACAGGGATTGGTTGGCGCTACTGACAGACATGTGTCTGAGCCAAGCACTTCCCAGGCGGGTGAGTGTTGTTGTTAACCACCTAAACATATAAACTCATGTTTCTGTCTGCAACCAAATATTTTGCCATATCCCTCGCTCCATCTCGCCCCCTATCCCGCCTCTTTCCCCAATTCTCTCTCTCTCCCCTGTCCCGCCCCTCTCCCGTCTCTCACACTCATGTCGACCTCTCACTCTCACACACCTTGGGTAGCTGCTGTGTGATGCGTCCGATGTTCTGTCCCTTCTTTCCGATGATGAAGCGATGGAGCCAGGCCGGGGCCGTCACCTCCACCACCATCACACTCTTGGCCTGCAGACAGAGAGGCAATCAGGATCAGACACACACGCTGTATATCTCTCTCACACACACACACAATGTGATTAATAAACTACTTGACATGTTGATTAAAAGCAGACAACAAATCAGCAAACAAGACTATCGCTCCTCTCCTCTCCCCACTTCCTCCTCCTCCTCCAATCACCTTGGCGTAGACCTGTGTGAGTGCAGGGCCCAGCTTGTCCGGCTCGCCCCTCAGGATGATGGTCTCCGAGCAGGAGTCCAGCGGGGGCATCTCCACAGAAACCCCGGTGGTCTCCATGATCTCATGCAGGCTGTTGCCTTTAGGCCCCACAATGTACTTGTGCTGCGACTTCTTCACCTCCACTGAGATGGTGGTGGTCTTTCTCTTCTGGAGGACGTGGGGAAGGTGAGGAAGGTGGAGGAAGAGGAAGGGAGAGGAAAGGGGAGGGGTGACAGAGGGGAAAGGAAAGAGGCAGACAAAAAAAGAGACAAAGTGTGCATGAGAGAAAGAGAGAGTGAGAGAGAGTGGAGAGTAGAGAGTCTCAGGTACAGTACAGTATTATGCAGTAAAGTACCATTAGCATTCCCATCCTATTGTCTTTCCCTTCCACTAGAATCCATACCCATTATCTCTGCCTGCTCTGTATCACCAACCCACAAACGGCTCCACTGTAGCACAATGTCTCCTTCTCTTCGTCCTCTCTATGGTTCTCTGCACGGTCCTCCATCCATCCTTTACACACTCACTTTCCCTCACCATGAACCTCTATTGTATAACACCGTCTGCTTCTGTGAAATCGTGTCTAAGACGCACAAATCCATACAGTCCAGCGTCAACCACAACGCCCCCAGGCTGTGCGCACACAGGCACACACAGAGGGGGGGGAATCCGTTAGTGTTGATGTTCTGTGATTGACTGCTGTTTTGTAGGTTCCTACAGTGTTTAGCTAGCACGCCTGTGTAGTTTATTGTATAGTGGTTCCTAAGCAACCCGCTCCCTCTCAAACCCAATCTTGACATCAAACACTGACAAAAGGTAAGTCAATGTCATTCAGCGATACATTTGCTTGGATATTATGTGAAGATGTCGGGTTCGGGTCAGCTCTCGCTCTCACACACACACACCTTCTCGTCGTAGATGGCCCGTATGCGGCTGATGGCGAGGGCGACAGACTCCTTCTCCCCGGTGATGACGATCTCGTCCTTGTGCAGGCTGGGCGGGGGGATGCTGACGCGGGCCCCCGTCTCTTGACACAGTTCCTGGACCAGACGGTTGTAGGCCCCAGCGATGAACGGGTGGAACACCTTCTCCAGGGAGAGACGCTCCACTGCTCGCTTGTCCTGGAGGAGAGGAGATGGAGAAAAATGTAAAACGATCAAGTATTGTATGACACACACACACATATCTACACCATACGTAACCATATCAACATGGGTCTTTTTGTCTGGGTTTCATATCATATCATTAGTAGGGCTGTGACGATAATGCAATTTTATTCCATGGCAAAAAATGAAAACACGACGTGGACCATTCTCTTTATGATGACAACATAATGATGTTTGTTTCCAACATTAGGGCTGGTTTCATAAAAAAGTTAAAGCCGCTTCGTGTTCTGTTTCCTTTCCACGATACTAACAAGTATTGCGATACTGGCATCGTCCCGGCCCTAATAACTAGTATGTAAAAAAATAATTAACATATCGCTCAAAGCTGAAGCGTCTCTGTCATCATCATCATCATCATCATTTTTCCCTTTGACCACTGGCCCCCTCTGACCTGTTCGGCTGATATCAGCAGTATCTCGTGACGAGCCTTCTCGATGCCCTCCTTGGTGCCTGTGATTCTGATGTTGAGGCTGGGGTCGTCAGGTCGGGGGATGGCGATCTTCGTGGCCGTTTTCAGCTCCAGCTCCTGGAGTTTCTCACCGTTCTTACCGATCACAAACCGGTGGTGCTCCTTGGGGATGGCCACCGTGGCCGAAGCCTGTGAACAAGGGAGGGGAGGATCGGTGGAGGGAGGGAGGGAGGGAGGGAGGGAGGGAGGGAGGGAGGGAGGGAGGGAGGGAGGGAGGGAGGGAGGGAGGGAGGGAGGGAGGGAGGGAGGAACACAAATGTATATCGCAATAACAATAAATATGATCGGTATGACATTTGATATATCGTCCAACCCTACGCTGAACATGGAGAGCCTTTATAACGTTATGCACCTGGGAATGGAGATTGGATTGAAAAACTAAAATTGAAAAACTAAAATCTGAACCTGTGTCTGCAGCCGAGACACGATCTCCTTACGGGCCTTCATGACAGAGTCCAGTTTCCCAGTGACCATGATGGAGAGGCCCTGGTCCTTGGCCAGCGACAGCTCGATGTGAGCCCCCGTCCTCTGCATGATGTCCAGGCACACCTTGGCCTCCTCGCCCCCGTCACCAAACTGGCTGTTGTCCTTGTAGCGCCGCTCCTCCAGGGGCACGTTGAACACCTGGGAGAAGGAGAGGGAGGAGGAGGAGGAGGGGGGAGAAGGTGGTGTGATGCTGAGACCACAACAGACTGTGTCGTACGTGTGCTTCGACATATGGGCCCGTTACCTGGGTGATGACAGAGGCTTTGATGGGTCTGATCTTGGAGCCCCACGGCCCGGCAGGCTCTCCAGACTTGTCCCCCGGAGCTCCCTTATTCTCCGGGAGCGGAGGGAAGGCCTCCAGGTAGGTGGGGATATAGGCCTCATCCTCGGGTACACCGCCTTGAAGGAGCGGAAGGATGGATGGACGGTGAGAGCGACAGAGACATGGAAATAGAGGGGTAGAAACAAAGGCAGAAAGAGAGATTAATGCAACCTCAAAGGCAGAAAATGCCAAAATCCATACAGACTTAGCTATAGCCTTAAAGCTATAGAGGTTACATTCCTAACGTAGAAAGCGTAAAAGAAAGTTCCCACATTCTGTTTTAAGCGGAAAAGGAAGCTTGGTTGAAGAATGCTGTATCCCTGAAAACCGGACGCATTCGGTTGTAGGCAACTCCAATAAGGGTGAGTAAATAGAACTCTATCCACTGGTCCCAGACCATTATAATACCTGTCATCTCCTGGTCTTTGATTCCGCTGAGGTGCTCGGCAAAGCTCTCCGGGGTCAACACAGCCACAGAGCTCATGGTTCAAGAGTTATTCCACTGGAAGAGAAGGTGAAGGAGACACGGAAAGAGGATAGTATTAAACGCTGAGCCATACGCTTGTGGTCCCGAACTGCTTCCTCAAGTGTGACAGCCCACCATAAATACCGACTGGAGACAATTATTTGATCATTAATAGCCTGATAAGAGTTCTCTCTAGACCACCCCTCTCCTCATATACTGCACTCTCTTTATAATTTAGGCCTACGGTTCCTTCTCCAGTATTATATCCTCAGTGGGTTTCTAGTCCCAGAAGAGAGAGCGACTCCCACTAGGGTAGTGGTTTAGCACCTGAGATTCAGCACCAATTAAAACCACATACACCTTGATGGAAAATACATCGACTACAACACATCTATAGGCTAAACCTTTGAGTTACAACAGATTTACGATTTCGATCTCGTGAAGAAAAAACAGAGATAACGTATAATGGGAAGACATGCGTTTAAACTTTGTGCCAATAGCTATCCACCTTTCCTGGCCAGAGAGACCGGCACTCACCTGCAAAAGGTCGGTTACCAGAGAGTCCGTCCTGTTGGTGGCTACCGTAATCGCTTCAGTGCAAGTCTGCGGGTTTGGTCCTGGAGGGAAAGACAGAGACATACAGAAGAAAGAACAAGTGTGGGGGCTGGTCAAAACAGTACTAACAAACACAGAGGGGAAAACACTGACAAGCAAAGATTTATCAAATACACCTTTCATCTTCCTCTTTGGCTTAGTCCCTTCTCTTTCCCCATCTCTCTCTCTCTCTCTCTCTTTCTCTCGGTCTCGCTCTCTCTCTCTCTCTGTGTCTCTGTGTCTCTCTCTCTCTCTGTGTCTCTCTCTCTCTCTCTGTGTCTCTCTCTCTCTCTCTCTCTCTCTCTCAGACACACACACCAAAACAACAAGCTCCCTCACCCCGCAACCCCAGTGACTTTGTTAGCCCTCAAGAGTAGGAACCAGGCCCCTGCTGTGGTGGTTCATGTCCAGGGGCCGGCAGGAGCAGCAGTAAATAGATGGTACTATGGATAGACTCCCGCTCTCTTCTCCCCCTGTTCTGGTTCCTTCCCTGGACACCTGTGCGTGTGTGTGTGTGTGTGTGCCCTGAAGACCTGACAGCCTAATTGGCCCCTTTGCCTGGGAGCAGAAAGGAGCACCAACTACCTTCCGCTGGGATGAGACTCACAGTGCACACACACACACACACACACACACACACACACACACACACACACACACACACACACACACACACACACACACACACACACACACGCACGCAGTGGATAGTGAACTAGTACATTGCTGAATAATGCGCATAACTAAGCATTTATTGTTTCATCCATGATAGCTAGCCACATAATGAACATAAGCTAGCTACAGTAACTAACGTTAGGCATTCAGCGAACTAACAGTCAGGCTGACTGGCTAACGTTGACTGATAATCGGCTAACAAGCCTGCTATAATGTATATGGATTAGCTAGCTAGCCAGACAGATAACGGTAACAGTATTTTGCATCGCTAGCTGTACTGTTACTTTAGCTGGCTAGCTAACTATAGCTGGTGTTGTTACACATTTTATAGCTACTGTACTGTACTGTACTGTACTGTTGTGATCATGTTCTCCACAATACTTGCAATCTCTTACATTGAAATGACATATTGTATAACAACACACATATTCTAACGTGTAAGTAATCGTACCTTGTAAGACGAAATTTAAATGCTCTTCAATTTGACGGGTGATGTAAACACACGCTCCCTCACACATTCAACCACTGATTGGTCTGAAAGCGTTTCCCTAGCGGCGGAGGGGTTTCCACGTACGTTTAGTGCTATATGGAATCATTGGGACGTCCTTACCCTAACCCTAACCGTACCCTTGCCCCTATCATTGCCCTAACCCTTATCGTTACCCTTGCCCTAAACCTTATCCTAACATTATAAGCAGGGTGGTTCGAGCCCAGAATGCCGATTGGCTGTCAGACGTGGTATATTCGACCGTATACCACGGGTATGACACACATTTTATGTGTACTGCTCTAATTACGTTGGTAACCAGTTCATAACAGCAATAAGGTGGTATATGGCCAATATACCACGGCTAAGGTCTGTATCCATGCGCTCTGTATTGCATCGTGCATAAGAACAGCTTTTAGCCGTGGTATATTGGCCATATACCACACCTCCTCGGGCTTTATTGCTTAAATAACACCTTGAACCGTAACCCTAACGTAACCGTTTTAAACGTCAACTTCAGAGGAGTGACGTCAGAGTTGGGACGTCCCAAGAATGCCGATTAGACTTTTCCTTTCACGCACACAACGTCAAACCAAAGTAAACACCACTCCCTCACCACTGAAAAGCCGCAGTATCTTCTCGCGGCAGGAGTAGCTACGCTAGTTAAATAGACCCTTCTCTGCCTAACTACGTATTTTATTCTATGCAATGGAAAAAATGCATTACATACGTACTAGGCTACGTATTGCATTTTCACTCTCCATTCATAAATTATCCATTGCATATACAATGTATGTGATCAAATCATTTATGATTAGGAAAATGCACAAATCCCACAGCACTTTATGTAGAGATGCTTTGCCTCCACATTCTGAAAATTAGGCCATTTTTCAGATTGCTTTGTAAGTGACTGGATCTACTTCTCATTCATGGCAAACGGTCTTTTATGTTAAACACAAAATGCATAAATTAATAGCACTGTAATATTTGGAAAACATGGTTTCAATGTTTAAAGTGTGACAATAACAAGTGTAATGGCTATTCAATAAAAAAAAATCATAGAATAACCAAGACTGGACTATAACCCAATAGATTATTATGAGTATGATTTGACAGTCAAAAGTGTAAACAGTGTACAGTGTAAACGTTTCTACAGACTCCCGCTTATTGAATTGTTTCCAAAAAATTGTCGCTAGAAGAGAGTAGTAAACAAAACAAAAAATGAATCGTGGCTAAAGACAATGTCGAGGGGCGGGACAAGAGACAGACACTGTCACGAGGAACTCCCTCTTGAGCACCTGTCAATTTGTGCACCTGTATGGAAGGAAATGAATAAGCATTACACAGTAAATCATCTGCGTCTATGTAATTCTGAATTATGGTAATAAGAGACCTATAGTCATACAAAAAGAAAGAGAAGATCAATATTATAAAATTTAGGGCTATTTAAAAGGAGTTAGGCTATTTAGTAATTCCTGACAATGCTTCTCAAGCACTTCTATTATAATATCTCTCCGCCAGTGTGTCAGTGTGTTGTTTTGAAAGGGCGTTTACTCTTGAAAGCGAGCGAGTTGTGTTCAGTTTGTGTTGTGTGAGATGAGAGGGAGACAGAGGAAAGAGAGGGTGGAGAAATCTCGGGGGGGGCACAACCCCACACCGGCAGGCCCACGCACGCGATAGCAAGCAGGAAACAAAGAACTGGCAATGATGAAATCGCTCCCGAACCGCATACTAGGATCTACAGCGAAACAATAAAGAATACTCAAAGAACACTATCGTTCGTTGTGTTATTATTATCGTGTATGTTTAGACTACATTGTATTTTATGGATTTCCCATTTTTGTTGAACTAGTGAAGTTGATGCATAACCTGACTAGTGTAGCCGCGACTGATTAAATATACTTGTTTTTTTAATCGGAGGAGGACGATTTATAATCGTTGACAGGGGTTTTGTCAAGGCAACAATTTTACATGAACTGGATTGTCGTTGGATGATTGTTTACGGACGTGGATGCGAATCTACTGGTGAGTAGCATGCACTTGATTCACTGTCTGGCTGCCTACGATTTTGACAGTAGTTTGAAAAAATCAATTGACATATCAAATGTTGTAGTTACATTTGTGGAACTTCAGTTCAGATTGCAAGATTTTATTGTATACATGGTCCAACAGTATATATATGTTTTTATTTTACAGTTTTTCATTAATTAACCATTTTCATAAACTTAAAGGTCTGAAACATGAATATGAATATTTTTTGGGGGTGTAAAAATGCAACTACGAGGCAGAGTTTGTGTGTGTGTGTGTGTTTCCTGTCAAAACACACCTTTTTCCGCTCTTCCCGACAAACAGACATAGAGAGACGATATTGTTTATAATGGCTATTGTCAGTTCTTCCCTAGACGCTGTGTCCAGTGCTCTAGATTTCTCTTCCTAAAGCCCCCGTCCTGTGACACTTAAGAGCAGATGGCCAAATAGACACACACACACACACACACACACACACACACACACACACACCACACACACACACGCCTGTAGTTAATGGATGAAGGTCCACTAAAGCACTTAGGATCGTCAGCTGGACTGCCAAACTGGATGGATAACACAATGAAAATCAATCTTAAAAAACTGAGTGGGTCGGTGCACACTGGGGCTCTCCAGGATTGATTGAGAGATACAATGGCTGAACGTTTTGACAGAGTGAAAGACTGGCCTAGTGACCTAGACATGATAGCATGTAGCCTGTCTGCCTGCCTGCCTGAAACACAGAAGAACGCTGCTATTGACTGAAACAGGTCAGAAAGCAAGGGTGGACAATAGTTATCCATACTGATGGTTGGTCATAGACAGGCAGAGGGGGTTGTACACTTAAGGAGACATAATGCATACTGCATTGTCTATGAGTTCTTTGTGTATGTTCACAACCAACAAGCAGCCACCCGTACTTACATTGTTAATCAAAATCTGAGGCTAAAACTGGAACCAGAATTGACCCACACTGACGCATCAAGCTGAAAGTCGGTAACAAGTCTAAGTTGGTGTTACAGTGCCTTGCGAAAGTATTCGGCCCCCTTGAACTTTGCGACCTTTTGCCACATTTCAGGCTTCAAACATAAAGATATAAAACTGTATTTTTTTGTGAAGAATCAACAACAAGTGGGACACAATCATGAAGTGGAACGACATTTATTGGATGTTTCAAACTTTTTTAACAAATCAAAAACTGAAAAAGTGGGCGTGCAAAATTATTCAGCCCCCTTAAGTTAATACTTTGTAGCGCCACCTTTTGCTGCGATTACAGCTGTAAGTCGCTTGGGGTATGTCTCTATCAGTTTTGCACATCGAGAGACTGAAATTGTTTCCCATTCCTCCTTGCAAAACAGCTCGAGCTCAGTGAGGTTGGATGGAGAGCATTTGTGATCAGCAGTATTCAGTTCTTTCCACAGATTCTCGATTGGATTCAGGTCTGGACTTTGACTTGGCCATTCTAACACCTGGATATGTTTATTTTTGAACCATTCCATTGTAGATTTTGCTTTATGTTTTGGATCATTGTCTTGTTGGAAGACAAATCTCCGTCCCAGTCTCAGGTCTTTTGCAGACTCCATCAGGTTTTCTTCCAGAATGGTCCTGTATTTGGCTCCATCCATCTTCCCATCAATTTTAACCATCTTCCCTGTCCCTGCTGAAGAAAAGCAGGCCCAAACCATGATGCTGCCACCCTGTGTTCAGGGTGATGAGCTGTGTTGCTTTTACGCCAAACATAACGTTTTGCATTGTTGCCAAAAAGTTCAATTTTGGTTTCATCTGACCAGAGCACCTTCTTCCACATGTTTGGTGTGTCTTCCAGGTGGCTCGTGGCAAACTTTAAATGACACTTTTTATGGATATCTTTAAGAAATGGCTTTCTTCTTGCCACTCTTCCATAAAGGCCAGATTTGTGCAATATACAACTGATTGTTGTCCTATGGACAGAGTCTCCCACCTCAACTGTAGATCTCTGCAGTTCATCCAGAGTGATCATGGGCCTCTTGGCTGCATCTCTGATCAGTCTTCTCCTTGTATGAGCTGAAAGTTTAGAGGGACGGCCAGGTCTTGGTAGATTTGCAGTGGTCTGATACTCCTTCCATTTCAATATTATTGCTTGCACAGTGCTCCTTGGGATGTTTAAAGCTTGGGAAATCTTTTTGTATCCAAATCCGGCTTTAAACTTCTTCACAACAGTATCTCGGACCTGCCTGGTGTGTTCTTTGTTCTTCATGATGCTCTCTGCGCTTTTAACGGACCTCTGAGACTATCACAGTGCAGGTGCATTTATACGGAGACTTGATTACACACAGGTGGATTGTATTTATCATCATTAGTCATTTAGGTCAACATTGGATCATTCAGAGATCCTCACTGAACTTCTGGAGAAAGTTTGCTGCACTGAAAGTAAAGGGGCTGAATAATTTTGCACGCCCAATTTTTCAGTTTTTGGTTTGTTAAAAAAGTTTGAAATATCCAATAAATGTCGTTCCACTTCATGATTGTGTCCCACTTGTTGTTGATTCTTCACAAAAAAATACAGTTTTATATCTTTAAGTTTGAAGCCTGAAATGTGGCAAAAGGTCGCAAAGTTCAAGGGGGCCGAATACTTTCGCAAGGCACTGTGTATGTGGTGAAGGAGTCTCTGGGTTTTTTGAGTCAAGTGTGAAAGTGTGCCATAGTCAATCGTTCATGCAGAAATATGGATACAGGTGTGCCATTGGAATCTGTACAGATGTATGATCTAACTTCTGCAGTTACAGAGAGCGATGCAATAACCTCCCTATAGAGAAGCCTTGCTGTATAGGGGGATGAGTATTGGTACGGTGACTAACCTAATCTCTCTTTTGGTTTAATACAGCAAGAGCTGTGGCTATCGACCTGCCGTTTTAGTGTCTGTTTTTGAATGACCTCGCAATGAAATTAATAGTTTGTTCATGACATCAACTTTTTCCCCTTTTTTTATAGAAGGACGGGAACTAGAAAAGGAGGTCCACTTCCCTCGGCTGTTTTGTATGAATGGAGTGAATGCAACGAATGAAGGGAATTGAATGTCATGTTCCGAGCTCGTACAGAGTATCAGATGGGATGCCAGATCATCTGTTCAGAATGTCTGCGCTGCACACACCCTTAGCAAGCATTCACATTGTGCACATATGACTTACATTCTTACAGCGTTACACTTGATCATGTCTCGCCGAGATAAAAGGGCTCTTACTGTAACTTAGCTTAGTAGCTTCAGAGTGCATTGACTGCATGGAACTGTAATGTCTTCAGTGTGTTAGCTTTTTATTGGCCAAAGCGCATGACTCCCAATTCACATACCGCTCCAACAGATCCACAGGTGATACAATCTCTATTGCACTCCACACCCGCCCTTTCCCACTTGTTCAAAAGGAACACCTATGTGAGAATGCTTTTCATTGGCGACAGCTCAGCGTTCAACACCACAGTGCCCTCCAAGCTCATCACTTAGCCAAGGACCCTGGGAATGAACACCTCCCGCTGCAGATCCTGTACTTACTGATGGGACGCCCCCAGGGGGCGAAGGTAGTTAACAACACATCTGCCACGCTGACCCTCAACACGGGTGGCCCCTCAGGGGTGCGTACTTCGTTCCCTCATGGACTCCTTGTTCACCCAGTACTGCGTGGGCGCACACAACTCCAACATCAACAAGTTTGCCAACGACACAACGGTGGTAGGCCTGATCATGACGACAATGAAACAGCCTATGGGCAAGAGACCTAGCAGTGTGGCGCCAGGACAACAACCTCTCCCTGTCAGCAAGACAAATGAGCTTATCGTGGACTACAGGAAATTTTGGGCCGAACACGCCCCCATTCACATCGACAGGGCTGTAGTGGAGCGGGTCGAGAGTTTCAAGTTCCTCGGTATCCACATCATTAAGGATCTATCATGGTCCAAACACACCAACACAGTCATGAAGAGGGCACGACAACGCCTTTTCTCCCTCAGGAGGCTGAAAAGGTTTGGTATGGACCCTCTGATCCTCAAAAGGTTCATCAGCTGCACCATCGAGAACATCTTGACTGGCTGCATCACCGCTTGGTACGGCAACTGCTTGGCATCCGACCACAAGGCGCTACAGAGGGTAGTGCGTCCGGCCCAGGACATCACTGGAGCTGAGCTCCCTGCCACCCAGGACCTCTATACTAGGCGGAATCAAAGACTCCAGCCACCTAAGTCATAGACTGTTCTCCCTGCTACCGCACAGCAAGTGGTACCGATGCATCAAGTCTGGACCCAACAAGACCCTGAACAGTTTCTACTCCCAAGGCATAAGACTACGAAATAGTTAACCAAATTACTACCTGGACTATTTAACTATCTGCATCGACCCTTTTTGCACTAACTTTTTTGACTAATCACATATGCTGTTTTTTTTATTGTTTACGATATGTGACTTTATTCCTAGTTATACAGTATGTACATATCTACCTCCATTTGCCTTGTACCCCTGCAAATGGACTCAGTACGGGTACCCTGTGTATATAGCCAAGTTATCCTTACTCATTGTGTATTTATTATTACATGTTTTACTTTTCAAATATTTCTCTATTTTCTTTCTCTCTGTATTGTTGGGAAGGGCCCGTAAGTAAGTCAACATTTCATTGTTAGTCTACACCTGTTGTTTACAAAGCATGTGATGAATGCATTTTGATTTGACCACATGAGCCATTCCAAAACGGTACAGTAATTTCCCGGTTTCCAATCGTTTTCCTTATCTCCCTCCCCATTCCCCTCCAAATATAATTCTCTCTCTGCCGCTCTTTCTGTCTCTCTCTCTCTCTCCGTTACTTTGCTGTCGTTCATTAACAAACTTGAAATGTCTGAATGGACTCTGGCATAAAGCATTAAGGAGATTTGCTCTGTTGTTGTTGAGCTTCCTGTTGTGAAACGCATTACGTAACCTGTTTTCCCGAGATGGAAACCGTATATTTATTATTCTAGGTGGCATGCTTGCAATACGTTCAAAATTACGCCATGCCTGGGGGACATGGCACTCACTGAATTGACTGGATTCATGGTTCCTCATCTGTGGTTAGCTGTATGTCTTCGAAGGTGTGTCTCCTCCTTCCAGTCCAAAGTTCCAGTCCTCTCTCTCACCAGGACAAAGTTATCTTTCCTGTCTTAGGGATCTTTAATGCAGTGACATAGCTAAGAGAACTCTATTCAATTATTTGGATTTGATTGCTAATGGATGCTCTGTGTTTTATGATGTGTGTGAAGTTTTATTACTGTCATATTAAATACTTATAATGGTTGTATTACCGCATATTAGACCTGAGAACATAAAACAGTATAATGACACTAGTAGTGTGAAACTAGTCTCTGTCAGACTGTCCTCATTCAGACTTGCTGTATTCAGTCTCTCTCTCTCCCTCTCTCTCTCCCTTTGTCCTCTCCAGGTGAAAATGTCACACCCAAACTGACCTTTGACCTGAAAGCCTGACCTCCTGACAGGTCAGAGCTCAGATCGGAATACTCCCGGAAATACAGACCACCCTCCAATATGTCCCTCCCGGAACCTTCCATACGCCCCACGTCCCCCTTACCCCCCAGACCGGAGGCCAAACCCCGGCCCCCCATCTCTAGGAAACCCCCTCCCTCCAACGGATCCCCTTCCACCCCCTCCCAACTCGGGGAGAGGGGCAGCACAGGCAGCAATTCCAGAGGTAAAGTCAAGAGCATAGTGAGCAAGTTCAGTCACCCAGAGACTACACCTACCACCAGAGGATATGCTACACCAACTGCCAATGGCACCACCGTCAATCCTCCTCTCCGGACCCGAGGGCCCAGGAGGGCCCCCACGGTCAAGCCCAAACCGTCCCGTGCCTCCATCCAGCAGTCTGCGAGTCCAGACCAGGCCCCTCCACTGCCCATGAAGAGGAGCCGGATCCTGCGGCAGCAGAGCGATCAGGCCAAGAGGGACACCCCTGGAGGAGAGGAGGGCATCCCAGCCAGTCGATCAGGTGGAGTTTGTTTTTAATGCAATCAGATAGTGGCCGTGTCTGAAATATCTGTACTTGCATTCTAAATAGTAGGCATTTTAGGTATGCAAAAAATATGTTTTATAGTATATGACATTTAAAAAAATGTAGTATACTTTAAATGCCAGGATGTCATACTAATTTCTGCTTTTCTAGTAGAATTCACTGCACAATATTGAGGAAGAGAGTCGTCATGACAACAGCTGATAATCAGCTGAGGGGATGCTCTGTACCAAATGGAGTATTAGATGACACATTCTCAGTAGGATGAGACTAGCAGGCTGATATTTGTTGCTTACTGTATTAGTTTTTACTAAACAGTACATTCTAAATAGTATGTAGTACGATTAGTACACAGTATGTAGTTTTAGTAAGTTGTAGGCAAAATGGATTTTGGACCCAGCCAGTCAGTATATCGATTGATCAATTCATGAATCAGTATTAATATCCTCTCAAAAAAACTATGTTATGATAGGGACTGATCATTTGTTATGATTAGCAATGTAGCCTACCTATCTACTAAGGCAAGCAATGCAGACATGGCAACAAAATGAATTGTATTTCTACAGGTTAGCTTTCCCACGGATGCCCGTTAATCAAGTGTTGCCAACGGTAACACATGACCTAATCATCAGGAAGCGCTAACAGTCGTCCCAACCCAACCCAACAAGCCCTAGGGTGGCAAGTTAAGAAAGAAATCTGTCCTGTATCTGAGTGTTACAAACATTGACACGTTTCTTTGCCAGTTTGATACCATATGCAGCATGCCACATACGAGTGCAGTATGTGCGGTATGTTCCTTTGAGAGCGGAATCTGTGCTCAGGTGTGTTGCCTCATTCCTGAGGTAGAGGGTGACACGTTTCCCCTTTACCCAGAGACAAACCGACTACCCTAAACAGCCCGAAACCGGTTCTGTCAGTGCACCTGTATAGGTAAACCGGTTCTGTCAGTGCACCTGTATAGGTAAAACGGTTTCCCTTGAATGGTGTTTTCTCAATTTCTTTTATTTTTATATTTATTGAACTAGGAAAGTCAGTTAAGAACACATTATTATTTACAATGACGGCCTACCAAGAGGCAAAAGGCCTCCTGCGGGGTCGGGGGCTGGGATTCAAAATAAAATAAAAATATAGGACAAAACACACATCACGACAAGAGAGACACCACAACACTACATAAAGAGAGACCTAAGATGACAACATAGCATGGCAGCAACACATGACAACACAGCATGGTAGCAACACAACATGGTAGCAGCACAAAACATGGTACAAGCATTAATGGGCACAGACAACAGCACAAAGGGCCATAAGGTAGAGACAACAATGCATAACGCGAAGCGGCCACAACTGTCAGTAAGCGTGTCCATTATTGAGTCTTTGAATGAAGAGATGGAGATAAAACGGTCCAGTTTGAGTGTTTTTTGCAGCTCGTTCCAGTCGCTAGCTGCAGCAAACTAAAAAGAGCCGTGACCCAGGGATGTATGTGTGCTTTGGGGACCTTTAACAGAATGTGATTGGCAGAATGAGGGCTGCAGTAGGTATCTCAGATAGGGGGAGTGAGGCCTAAGAAGGTTTTATAAATAAGCATCATCCAGTGGGCCTTCAAATCAAATTTGATTTGTCACATACACGTGTTTAGCAGATGTTATTGCGGGTATAGCGAAATGCTTGTGTTTCTTGCTCCAACAGTGCAGTAATATCTAACAATTTCACAACAATACACACACATTTAAAGTAAAGGAATGAATAATATATAAATATTGGGTGAGCAATGTCAGAGCCACATAGACTTAGTTACAGTTTAATAGGATAGAATACAGTAGATACATATCAGTCTCTCTGTCCCATATTTGATGCACCTGTACTGGCATCGCTTTCTGGATGATAGCGGGGTGAACAGGCGGTGGCTCGGGTGGTTGTTGTCCTCAATTATCTTTTTGGCCTTCCTGTGACATTGGGTTCTGTATCTGTCCTGGAGGGCAGGTTGTTTGCCCCCGGCAATGCGTTGGGCAGACCGTCTGGTACAGAGTTGCCGTACCAGACGGTGATACAGCGAGAGAGGATGCTCTCAATTTTGCATCTGTAAAAGTTGGAGGGTTTCCTTCTTCACCACACTGTCTGTGTGTGTGGACCATTTAAGTTTGTCAGGGATGTGTACGTCGAGGAACTTGAAGCTTTCTACCTTCTCCACTGCGGTCCCGTCGATGTGGATAGGGTGGTGCTCCCTCTGCTGTTTCCTGAAGTCCATGATCAACTCCTTTGTATTGTTGACATTGGATGAGAGGTTATTTTCCTGGCACCACACTTCCAGGGCTCTCACCTCCTCCCTGTAGGCTGTCTTGTCATTTTTGGTAATCAGGCCTACTACTGTTGTCATCTGCAAACTTGATGATTGAGTTGGAGGCGTGCGAGGCCACGCAGTCATGGGGGAACAAGGAGTACAGGAAGGGGCTGAGCACGCATCCTTGAGGGGCCCCAGTGTTGAGTATCAGCGGAGTGTAGGTGATTTTTTTCTACCTACACCACCTGGGGGGCGGCCCGTCAGGATGTACAGGACCAAGTTGCACAGGGAAGGGTTTAGACCCAAGAACACAAGCTTAATGATGAGCTTGGAGGGTACTATGGTGTTGAATGCTGAGCTATTGTCAATGAACAGCATTCTTACATAGGTATTCCTCTTGTCCATATGCTATGGGGCAGTGCGATGGCGATTGCATTGTCTGTGGATATATTGGGGCGGAAAGCAAATTGAAGTGGGTCTGGGGTGTCAGATAAGGTAGAGGTGATATGATCCTTGACTAGTCTCTCAAAGCACTTCATGATGACAGAAGTGAGTGCTATGGGGTGATAGTCGTTTAGTTCAGTTACCTTTGCTTTCTTGGGTCCAGGAACAATGGTGGACATCTTGAAGCATGTGGGGACAGTAGACTGGGATAGGGAGGCATTGGATATGTCCGTAAACACTCCAGCCATCTGGTCTTCTCTGAGTATGCGGCTAGGGATGCCGAAGCCTGAGAGCTAGAAGCACGGCAATCTTCTCTGCTCCATTTTCAAAATTGCGACGGGTGTAGTGTACAGAGATGACCAGTTTTGTACAGTAATATAGAGTGCAGTTGTGTCCAATAAGAAGCATTGTTGGCAAATCTTTTTTGTTGTTGTTGTTTAAAAAATGTACCCCCTTATCTCCCCAATTTCGTGGTAGTTACTATCTTGTCTCACCGCTACAACTCCCGTACAGGCTTGGGAGAGACGAAGGTCGAAAGCCATGCGTCCTCCGAAACACAACCCAACCAAGCCGAACTGCTTCTTAAACCAGCGCGCATCCAACTCAGAAGCCAGCCGCACCAATGTGTCGGAGAAAACACCGTGCACCTGGCGACCTGGTTAGTGTGACTGCGCCCGGCCCGCCACAGGAGTCGCTAGTTCGCGATGAGACAAGGATATCCCTACCGGCCAAACCCTCCCTAACCCGGACGACGCTAGGCCAATTGTGCATCGCCCCATGGACCTCCCGGTTGCGGCTGGCTGCGACAGAGCCTGGGCGCGAACCCAGAGTCTCTGGTGGCACAGCCCACTGCGCCACAGCCCACTGCGCCACACGGGAAGCCTCATTGGTGGCAAATCTGATGGCCGAATGCAGCGATGAGACAAGACTGTAACTACCGATTGGATACCACTAAATTGGGGAGGAAAAATGGGTAAAACGTTTTTTTTTTAAACAACAAATATAAATGGATGAGAGAGCTTCCTACTGCTTGAGCTATGTTGTTGATGTAAATTGAGAAGAATGTGGGACCTACGATCGAGCCTTGGGGTACTCCCTTGGTGACAGGCAGTGGCTGAGATAGCAGATGTTCTGACTTTATACCCTGCACTCTTTGAGGGAGGTAGTAGGTAAACCAGGCCAAAGACCCCTCAGAGACATCAATACTACTTGCCTGAACGAGAGCCAGTCAGCCTGAGTATGCGTGTGCCGAGTGATTTACCAAATGGAATTCTTGAGGTGGAGTAACTCTGCCAGATCACGATTGATGAGCATTTTATGGCATGGTCATCAGACAGCTTCTAACTCATCAATGATACTAACCTGGTTAAGTAAAGGAAAAAATAAATAAACATATCCCACGCGGGCGTCTGTCCGTCCGTTCGTGTGGTTGTGCGTGCATGTATGTGTGTGAGTGAATGGCAAAGAGAGGAAGAGGCTGAGTAGAAATCTAGAAGAGTGGTAGAGAAAGAAAGAGGGGGAGAGCTGACTGAGAGAAAGCGAGAGGGTTCCTGTCCAAAACTGCAAGAAAAATAAGGAACAGGAACTAGTAGCATTTCTGACTGCAGAAAAGAACAAACAAATATCAAAATAGATGTAGTATTAAACACTCATCAGGCTAAACAACTTAAGAATTCTTCCCCAAGTTTATGTGACAAAGCAAAAAACAAATCATGAAAGTAGGAGCAACAATTGAAAGTATTATAAAAATAGGAAGGTTGCATGTTAATTTGCCTAAACAGTGAAGTTTCTCTCTCTCTCTCATACACACACACACACGATTTGACTGATGTGCATTCCATTTCCATAAATATTTTATGGCATGCTCATCAGACAGCTTTTACCTTGTCAAGTCTTTACTGTCAAGGCACTGGAGACTTCCTCTATTTGCATTGCACTTGTGCTGACTGGTCAGTCCAGTTTGTGTTTAATGCCTAAGGCTTAATGTTGACCTTTCCTAAAACTGAGGTCAATTAGGACACAGAAACACACACACACACACACACACACACACACACACACACACACACACACACACACACACACACACACACACACACACACACACACACACACACACACACACACACACACACAGTGAAAGTGATATGTCCTGTTACCACAGGACCAGACCAGACAGGAAGCAACCACAATGATCAGTGAACTCCATCTGCCAAGGTTCAAGGGTCAATACAGGCCTGGAATGGAGTAAGTCATCCCAAAGTCTTGGAGTTCTTGGTAACATAAAAGCCAAACAAAACAGAACAAAAAACATATAAGCAAAAATGGGGCAGTGGATGTTAAAAGGGATGGGTTATGTTAGTGACATGTTATGGCCTCCCAAACCATCTAACTCTGTGTCCCTCCCTCTCCCCCAGCACCTGACGGAAAAGAGGTAGAGCTTCAGCTGATTGGAGGAGTGGAAGTTGAGCCGGAGCACGGTTCAGGCACGCCCCTTAGCCCAGGCTGCGACCAGGACTGCAGTTGTGTGTGCCACCTCCACCGGCCCGGCATGAAGCTGATATGGGTTCCCATCAACAAGGAAGAAGAAGAGGAGGAGGAGGAGGAGGAGGAGGAGATTGTTCTGGAAGAGGAAACAGAGGAGGAGGAGAGAGGAAGGGAGGGGGAGAGCGAGGCAGGGGATGAGGAGGAGGAGGGGGGGAGTGGTTTGTTGAGTGAGGAACGGGCGGGCCAGAGATTCAAGAAGGCAAAGTTTAACCAGGTTCTGGATGTGATGATAGCTAAAGGGAACCGTAGAAGGTCAGACCCAGGATCCCAGGTCATTCTGGCCTCCTTGGCCTTAAAACGCTCCCAGTCACCCCCCATCCCTCCTAAAAGAACCCAATCTCCCCCAAGCCATTTGAATGCCTTCATAGAGGAGGAGGACTCTATATATGAAGCTACTCTACTAATGGTGGAGCCAACACCCAGAAAGATCTGTCAAGAACTGGACATTAAGAAACCGGTCCGTTGGTCAAAACTGTCCTCCAGCAACTCGGAGGAAAGCACTTCGATCCAGTCCGATTCGGACCCATCCCAAACCCAGACTACCGAGGACGCCCCTCCGGCCATCCCACCTCGGGTACCCCTTTCCCAGGACAAGTCCAAAACACCTGGCCACAACCTAACGCCCGTTCACAGGGGGGGTATCGCCTTACCTCAGCCCACCGCGGAGGAGTGGCGCTCCCTGCACCCCTCATCCCCCAACCATTCCTCTAGCCCCATAGTACCCCACCGGGTGGCCCCTCCACCCCCCACCAGCCCCCTGCTGCCCCACAGAGTCCCCCCACCTCAGCCCCCCAAAACGGGCAGGGACGACAGGAGACTCAGTAACATCTCCGGCCATTCCATCAACCAAGCTATAAAAGGTTGGTATAAAAGTAAACATGCAATAAACCTGTTTTCTAGCATCTTTTCTCGTGAGAGGTCAGATATATACAATATAAAAGGAAGGGTATATTGTTCATTCTTTTGTGTTTCCCTCTAGAACAAGAGGAGGATGGACGCACTAAAGGAGAGAAGGAGGACACAGAGGAAGACTGGTAAGTTCTTGTCTCTCTTCTGTTGACGTCCATCTTTCCTCTTCTACTCTCATCTCATATGTCTTTGTTTTGGCCCTGTTGAAAATCTTACTTCCTCCCTTCCTGTAAGTTACCACAGATCAGTGTGGGTTGGATCAATGAAGGTGATAGGGTATCACTTATCCAATCACATATCAGGGATTACCTCATGGAAGGAAAGGAAGAAGGATGCATTTAGCCATGTTGTATCTATGATCATATATTCTCCATTCATGCTTTTTTAGATGTTCTATTGATATCTGTAAATCAACCAATTAAATCAAGCCACAGCCGGCCATGATTACAGACACCTGTGTGTCTTTTCAAACTATATAAACGGGTGACCCGCAGAGTTTGTCATTATACGTTGATGAGAAACGTTATTCAATTATTGCATCTGACCTCCTAGAGTGTGCGGCTCTCCTTTTCTTTTTCACGTGCTCTACTCCGATAGCCAGCACCTCGCCTAAAAAGGTGTGCGTTTCTTTCGCCTCCAAAGAGTTAGAACCGGGCCTATGTTTCACTAATTAACACTTTCCCAGCTTAGTCAGTTATCTAACATCCTGCCCTTCTTTCCTGTCCCAGTACGCCTGTAGCCCCACCCAGGAGAGGATCCTATATTGACTGGGAGTCCAGACTGCAGGACGGTAAGGTTACCATGAGAGGATACTGTATTGACTGGGAGTCCAGACTGCAGGATGGTAAGGTTACCAGGACAGGATCCTATATTGACTGGGAGTCCAGACTGCAGGATGGTAAGGTTACCAGGAGAGGATACTGTATTGACTGGGAGTCCAGACTGCAGGATGGTAAGGTTACCAGGACAGGATCCTATATTGACTGGGAGTCCAGACTGCAGGACGGTAAGGTTACCAGGAGAGGATCCTATATTGACTGGGAGTCCAGACTGCAGGATGATAAGGTTACCTGACACAAGCATAACACACCCAAAATATCAGACACTGCTGAATCAGGTGACAAATGACATGCAAATGTAGGTGTAAAAGAAACAGAAAATGTTTGGTATGTCATCATTGTTTGAGGGTCACCCATAGAGTAATACCGCACATATTAATACCTAATCTATTTGTATTAAGAGATTGTTTGCCCTTTGACCCCTCTGTGACCTCCTTAGAGCCTCTGTACCAGACATACCGCGCCACTGTCATCACCAAGGAGATCCGGCGCCAGACGGTGTGCCGCAACATCAGCAAGACTAGTGCCGACTACCACATGGACTGGACTGCCCGCCGTGGTGGCGTGGGCATGGGGTCGGGTGGCGTGGGGGCGGTGGGCAGTGGTACTATTCCATTGCCCACCCCGGGCCAGAGCACCCTGTGGCAGGACATACCAGGAGTACGGGACAGTGGGGTGCTGGAGACTCTCAGCCCTGAACAGTGCAAGTACCAGGAGGTGAGGAAGAGGGGGAAAGAGGAAAAGGGGGTAGAGAGAGGCAATACAGCAATAAAAGAGAAAGGAAGAGTTGTATGGACGTTGTCATGTATTAAGATGGAATCTCCCAGTGAGTGAAGAGCAAGTGTCCAGGTTTTCGAAGATTCAGTTTTTTATAGAATCATCAGTAGGAAAAACTCTAATTTGTTGGTGATATTCAATTACGGTTTGAATCTCATATGTATATACTGTACTCGATACCATCTACTGCATCTTGCCTATGCCGTTCTGTACCATCACTCATTCATATATCTTTATGTACATATTTATCCCCTTTATCCCCTTACACCTGTGTGAATAAGGTAGTAGTTGTGGAATTGTTAGGTTAGATTACTCGTTGGTTATTACTGCATTGTCGGAACTAGAAGCACAAGCATTTCGCTACACTCGCATTAACATCTGCTAACCATGTGTATGTGACAAATAAAATTTGATTTGATTTGAAATGTATGAATTCCCCGTACCATTCTCTCTTCCCTCAGAGTATGTTTGAGGTGTTGACATCGGAAGCGTCGTACCTGCGTTCCCTAAGAGTTCTCACCGAACACTTCCTGGATTCCCGGGATCTGGACGAAGCACTGATCATCCGGGACAGGAAGACCCTCTTCTCCAATGTCCTGCGAGTCCGGGAGGTCAGCGAGAGGTAAGAGGGAGAGAGAGGAGTAAAGGGATTCTCAGCTAACAGTTGGGAGTCAGAGGAAGGAAGGAAATAAGGAATAGCATCTGACGCAGATTGATAGATTTACACCGTTCGATCAGGACAATTTATACCGTTAGATCATGACAAACGTTTATTGGTTTATCATACACAGTTTAGCAGATGTTATAGCCGGTGCCGCACTAAGCTCCTAACAGTGCAGTAGAATGTCAAACAAGTACACAAATAATCAGAAACAAGAAATCAATCATGTCAGAATGAATCCAATGATCGAGTTGATCCCATTAGATCAGGAAAATGTATCATGTTAGATCAGAACAATCCTGGTTGTAGGAAAGCTATAATGTGTGCAGAGTGGAGACCCAGCACAACAGTGACCACCACAGCCACAGGCCACTGCTTTATCCTTGACGTGACATGAAACAAGGAGGCTGTGTTTTGCCCCACGTTTACACCTGTAGAGAGTGTAACGCCCCCTTTTTGGTCTTTTGCATAGTAGCAAAGTGGTTCCTATGCAGTCCATGCACAATGTTCATACTGAATACAAGCAGTCTGGTGTTCAGTAGGAACCATGGGCGTTGCCAGCCCTGGGTGTTGCTTTTGTAGAAATCTATTCCTATGTAGCTTAGTTGGTGTCAAAGAGAAGGAAGGGAGGGGAATCAAATGTTTGTGTGTTCCATTTTGTTGTATGATCTTGCATGACCTTGAAAGACAAATTGCCATTCTAATCACATTAAACATTTGTATCTATGGAGACATTTTGTGAATATATTACTCAACCTCCTTTATTCTGACTTTCACTGCGTCAATTTTATTGATTGAAAACTACATTTGGCAATTGCAGCCACTCACTAACAGGTGGCCCTTATCTTTAGAATACATTTTTACATCCTTTTGGCAAATATACATTTTAGAAGACCAGCCTACAAATAAATGGCTGCTATGCCTACAACACCTGCATATTCTGGTGACATGATGATCGATGCTTGGCTGCCGTTTGACAAATACAAATAATCTCGCTCTTTTATCCATAATAACCTCATCATCTAGGCTATACCAACACTGCATCTGCAAGCTTTTGGCTAAGACACATGTGCCAATACCAGCGTGAGCACATTAGCTATATAACGCAACATTTTTGTGACAAAACCGTCATTAGAGTTGAATATGCAATGAAGGCCCAATTAACTTAAAAAAAAAATGTTTATCCGGTACATGGGAATTTAACCGCAAAAGTCATTTTTACGTGCAGTAAGTCATCACGCAACAAGTGAATTTGATGGAAATGCATCTCTGGTGGCATATAGTTTTTATGCGGATTTCAGAATATTCACATGAAAATCTGTCGCCAATTGGATGGAAACCGTGCTCGAGTTATTTCCTGATAGTTGCTGGTTAAAAATGCAATCTACACAAGACCTTCTAATCGTCAAGTTTGCATGGGCATGAGTTTCGGCTTTCCATAGTGATATCACCACATGGTAAATTGGTTAGTATACCAATAACAAAATAGTTCCAAACCTCTCTGCCAAAACAGCTAGTTTTTAGTGTTCCCCTCACCACTAAGACAACTCCCTAGCAAAATTCTTTGTTGATGAATAGTTTTTGGCTAAAAAGCTAAAAAGCTAATTTTACAGTAAGGTACATAGTTGTTACCCAGGAATTATGTAATATTGATATGAAAAGAAACAGCTGCATTGGACCTCTTTAATAAACCCCTTATCAATAGAATAAACCATAACCTTTGCCCTTTCAACCCCCCCCCCCCCCCCCCATTAGGTTTCTGAAGGACCTGGAGGACCGTATGGACGAAGGTCTGGTGTTCTCCGACATCTGTGACATCATCCACTACCACGCACAGCACAACTTCCCGGCCTACATCGACTACGTCCGCAACCAGATCTACCAGGAGAAGACCTACACATCCCTCATGTAAGTATGGGTCTATTACTAGATCTCAGAGCTAGGGTTGCAAAATCCTGGTCATTTCCCCCAAATTCCCAGATTTTCCAGAAATCCAGATCGGAGAATTCCCAGATTTCCAGATTTTGAGAATGTTGACGGAGGCATCTTGGTCTGATCATTTACCCAGCAAACTAGAAAAGGATGGGACACTGAATAATGTGTGTCCCCACAGGAAAACCAATGTGGCGTTTGCCACGGTCATCACCCGTCTGCAGGAGTCTCCTCAGTGCCAGCGGCTGCCATTCATGTCCTTCCTGCTGCTGCCCTTCCAACGAATCACACGCATTAAGATGCTCATCGAGGTTAGTGGTATCATGTGAAGTGGACTACAAAATGTTTTCTATCACAATGAAATGCATGAAACCATATGACTATTAGATTTTTTTGCCTTGAATCCAGATCATCATTTGTTTGTATTGTGTAACATGGCTTATTGTTGCTTTTGTTCATCAGAACATCCTGAAAAGAACAAAGGAGGGGACTACAGAGGAACAGACCGCCTCCAAGGCCCTGGACTCTGTTTCCAAGGTAACACACCTCTCCTGTTTCCATCCAGCCGTCTGCCTGCCCACAGACATTCCGATTGTTCCATTCTAAAGCACTGTTCCACACTGTTCTGGAATATGGAACAACGGCGTCAGTCCCCTGGTCTATTGTGTGGGATAGAGGATATCCTATTGCGAGAGGACAGAGAGAGTGACTCAGTGTGTCACTGAAGACAATGACAATCTGACAAAGTGTAGAGATAAGAGATGAGGATTCCCAGCTAGCATATTTGGTTCCTTGGAAGTTGTGTGAACGTACATTTTTGGTTTCCCATTTGTTCTGGGAACAAAGTCATACATTTCCTGACTGGTAAAACAGAATGTTTTTTTAAACGTTCTGAGAACAGAAGTGAACATTTAGACTGTTCTGGGAATGTACATTTTTTTTGTTTGCAGGGAGGTTCTGAGGACATTTTACAGTTCCCTGAAAGTTTTCCTGGAAGGTTTTAATACTGTTCTGAGAATAAGACTTTTAATAACATTGCTTGCTTAGTTTGGGTTAACTGTTTTGAAATCCAAGCACAGATAGGACACATGGAAATTAATTTGCTTTGGAATTAATCATGCTAACATGTTTATTTTTTGCTTTACTCTGGCACGGTGTCAGTGAGATTCAAACCTATGATCTTCTGTCCACAATCCATGGAATTGGTACGCTGTGCCACCAGGATGGAGGAAGCATGCCTTTTTTTTATTCATACAAAGCTGTTCATTTAAGTCTATTCAAACAAACCCCATTTAAAAGGGAACAAGCACTCATTAACACAGTTAACAAGATCAAGGATAGAGCGAGTTTTGTTGATGCTGAGAACAGAATGTACATGTTTTTAAATAACGTTCTTTGAACGATGCTAATATTTTCTTATAGTTTTTAGGGAAAATTTTCCTAATGTTCTGAGAACATGACGTTAAATAGAACCATGAGGAAAACGTTATGCTGAAGTACTGAAATTCCCACAGAATAACTTTGTTTCTTAACGTTCTCGGAATTTTCTGAGGACATTACTTTATTTAGAACCATGAGACTTGTGGAAAACATTATGCTGAAGTACTGAAATTCCCACCTATGAAACATATGGTTCTCAGAACGTTATGTGCTAGCTGGGTATCCTGCACCATTCCCAGAACATGGTGTGAATGTTGTTTGCAAAATAACCATGCTCTTACCAAGCTCCAAGAAACATATGGTTCAAGGGGACATTACAGTATGTGTTACCTGGGCTGGCGGTTACTGCTGTGCTAGCTAGTGTTATTCAAGAAGGGAGGGATCCCCTTGAAAAAGAGAAGAACTTGATACACTTGTGATAGCGAGGAATGGGGATTTTCATGAAATTAGAGAAGGGCTATGAGGATTATTTATCTTGTCTGTTTGAGAGAAAAAGTGAAGGGGCAGCCAAGGTGTCTCTGATCTACTGTTTTCATTCAGTCTCTTGTTCTTTGTCTCATACAATATCTCTTTTTCTTTCACTTTTCCTCAGATCATAGAGGAGTGCAACACCCAAGTGGGGAAGATGAAACAGGTGGAGGAGCTGATCCACCTCTCCAAGACGCTGGAGTTTGACAAGCTCAAGGTAATCAATTAATCATTCATTCAGTTATTACACCACCCAAATACAATATGAGCCTATCCCTTTCTAATTGATTCTTATACATTTCTCCTCCCCTCTCTCTCTTCCTCTCCCTCTAACATTCCCCGCCTCTATATCAGGCCATCCCTATCATCTCCCAAACCCGTTTCCTGGAGAAGCGTGGGGAGGTACAGGAGATGGCTAAAGGGGGCAACCTCTTCAACCTGCGTCCCAAGTTCACCCCTGTCTACCTCTTCCTCTTCAACGACCTGCTCATCATCGCCACCAAGAAGGGGTGAGTCCCCCTTATGGTGTTCCTAAGGCTTTATGAAGCCTTCACAAAACCTTCATAAGGCCTTTATTAATGCTTCACAAGTAATGTATACCACGTCAGGCTAGAATATAGAGGGCGGCTCTACATTCACATGTTCTACACTCATACAGTCTATGACTCATCTTACTGTCCCAGCCCATCAATGTGATTGGTTCCTCCTCTTATCCCCATTAGTTCGGAGCGTTTCGTGGTGATGGACCACGCCCACCGTTCCCTGGTCCAGGTTCAGCCAATAAGAGAGGACCAGGCCCTGAGCCCTAGCTATGAACACTGTTTCTGTCTGACTCTACTGGAGAACCACCAGGGACGCATGATGGAGAGGCTGATGAAGGCCTCCTCACAGTGAGTAGAACAGTGTGTGATATGGAGCACATGGGGATGTGTGATATGGAGCACATGGAGATGTGTGAAACTTACTCCTCAGCCTGAAGTGTCCCCACTTGCACCACCGAATAGTTCACTTTTCGGTGACGCCTACTGGTAAAACGCTTCGGGAGGGTGGTCATGTGTGCTACCAAAGCAGAGGTACTAGGTTCGAGCCTCTGTGTGAGCCGAATCAGGAGGAAGTGGTACTCGCTAAATGAGCAGCGTGACATCCTTTACAAATACACACGTTTATTCACACTCCATGGTCTGTTTCACAAGTCCATTCTCTCTTTCTCCTTTTTGCTTTTCTTTCTACCTGACCTGCACAGGTCTGACCTGCACAGGTGGATAGCAGCGTTCCCTAACCCTGGTAACCATGATGGAGATCAGGAGGAAGTCATCTATGATGACTGGGGTGAGTGACTGGGTTAGCTAGCCGCAGTTAGGAAGCCATTAGTGACTGAGCTAGTTGCCAAATTCAACCATCCACACACCCATTTAGTCTCTGTTTGCCTTATTGTAAGTACATGGACACACTTTGTGGTTTGTATTTGTGTGGTTTCTTGATATTTACTGTTGTGTCCTCAGACTGTCCTCAGGTGCAGTGTGTGGAGCAGTACATTGCTCAGCAGGCTGATGAGCTCACCCTGGAACCCACGGAGATCATCAACGTGGTGCGCAAGACCAACGAGGGTAAGACCTGGCAGGACACTAATGACCTGTCATGTGGTAGTTAGGAAACTGGGTAGCACTTTATTTTACAAATCCAGAAATTATCCAGTCATTACTAATAACACAGTAATAACCAATCCAATTAACCCACTTCTTTTCCCCAACTCTCTGTTATCCCGAAAATTCTAATTCAACCCTTTAACCTACCTTATCCTCTATATTGTAGCAGTTTGATTTGTGAATGTTATTTTGCATGATTTATATGTAAACATCCTAACTCCCCCCTGCATTCACCCATCCCTCTTCTTCGCCTTCATTCTCCACCTCCTTCCGCTCCCTCGCTCCCTCCATCTCTCCAGGTTTGTACGAGGGGATCCGTCTCTCCGACGGACAGAAGGGTTGGTTCCCCGTGGAGAATGTTTTAGAGATCACCAACGAGCATGTGCGGCGACGGAACCTTCGGGAGCGCTACCGGGTCATTCAGGCCGCCAGCATCGTCACCAACAAGGTCAAGACCCTTCCATAATGTTGACGGAACGTCAAGGGAACATTCCAGAATAGTAAAGACCATGCCTTGAGGTCACCTTAATGGTGACAGAACATCAGGAGAACGTCATTTGAACGTTGACAAAATGTCACAGAACATTTAACTGGATAGGGGAGAGTGAACCAGTGCCTGCTCTGCATGCTCCCCTGAATAACTCTTAGCTGTATATAGCGCTTCTCAGAAATCTCATATCTCACTGTGGGTTTTGACTAGAGGCGGCTTGACATTTGCATAAAGTAGAGCAGAGATCGGTTTCTTTCTCTACCTGCCCACTAGCAGGGTTCTCGCCGTTCACCTTCCCACAGTTCCCCACACATTTCTCTGCGTGCCCTCGTTGAAAATGAATGGGGCAGAACTTGCGGAATTCATTGTTTGTGAAAACCCTACGTTATCATATCATGCAATTAGCATGTTTTCATTTTGTACAAATGACTAATTTGTTGGAAGTTATGGGGGAATGTTTTTTTTTAGGGAACTTTAAAGAACCAGGAAATGAAAAATATGGTAGGAGGATGATGTACTAATTTATTACAGGCAAACAAAAATGGACTCCTCTCTTTAATGTTGAGTATGTATTTGAGTGAGAGTGTATAGTATGAGTGAGAGTGTATGTTTGTGTGTGTGCGAACCTGCACCTAACCCCCACACATTGCCATAGGAAAGCTCCAGTTGAAAAGTTCCCCTGCATCAATGTCAGTCAGGTATACCATACCAGTTTGCACGTATCAGGTGGTATATCAAGTATAGATCAAACTCTGAAGTGCCTTCCAATGGATTGTACTCGAAGCACAAGTCCTACAGCTGTTGTATCGTCGTCACTACAGGGTTGAATATATTTGACTGCCATTTCTGGACACAAAAAAAGTCAGCCAAGTCGCAAACATAATGCCAAGACCACAAAACCTGGTTGTTTGTGATGTACAGTAGTAATATTGGTAACATGGAGCTCTAGTGAAGCCATACTGTTATGATATCAACAGGTCTCTATTACTTCTTTATACAACAGGTGGGTCTAATACTGAATGCCGATTGGTTAAAACCACATTCCATTCCGTTTGTTTGAGTGAGTGGGTTTACTCTGGTTCAAGACCAGTGTTCTTATTAAAACTCAATGTTTTTCAATGGGAGTGTTTTTTTCAACAGATCAAATAAGATTGACTTTAGTCTGAAATATGAATATAATATTTGAACTATTTGGCAAGTAACAAAATACAAAAAGGCACAAAGGAAAATGAAGTGGTTAATTAAACTGTGTGGTGCACACTTGTAAAAAGGTCTTCAATTACAGTTTTGTTTTCTCGAATTGAACCTGAGATGAACTGTCATATGTTGTGCACATTTGTGGGCGATTAACTGAAACGAGGACAACATGGGGTTGTGAGGTCACCCAGTATTAACAGGGCATCCACAGCCATCCCCTCAGACTCTGTGACAGTCCCATTTCTCAGAGCCACCGCATCACAAATACTGGTCATTGGAGGCAAAGCTTCTGGGGATAGGCAGCTTTCATCGTCTTCTAATGGCAGTGTATCACCATCACACTCTTCGGGTGAGAAGTACTGGAGATGTAGATTCTCAGGGCTTCTGTTAGAGGGCCTGTCCAGGGTCTGAGTCTGGTTCCAGGGCCCTTCATCATCCATCAGACTGACCGACTCCTCATCCATAGTGAGCAATGCGTTCGCTGCCTCCAGCTCCACAACAGACCTCAGTCTGGCTTGGTTCTGATGTTGGGGCTCCAAGATGTCCAACACAAAGAGCTGGTCCTCTCTATGAAAGAGACCCATCTCTTCAGCTGGAGATGGTTTGGTGGTGGGAATGGACTGACCCACTGATGGCTGGCTAAGGGTTGAGGTGTGATCAATTGGTGATGTCCCTTCAGGACAAGCCACCTGTTAGTAAGATTATATATTAGGAATTTCTTTTGTATCTTTACAGACTCACAAAAAGTTGCCCATAAACACAGATCTAGGATCTGATTACTACCCCAGTCCTTCAGGAGGGAAACCTAACACTGACCTTAGATCAGCTACTAGAGGTACATTTCAACCTACTTCCTTATTTACCTGGGTGGAGATGACGGCAGTGGTGACCTCTGGATGGGCAGGCTTTTGGTGATGGAGCTTCAGTAGGTTGGTTATAGCCTGATCCTCCTCCAGGCTTAGCTGGATCACAGCCTGACTCCGTCCCCTCTCTTTGGGCCTGGGTGCAAGGGGCCTCAGCCTGGGGGTGATGGGCAGATGGGGAGGGTCCCTCCTCCAGGTGTGGCCACCCAGGTCTCTGGTAGGGTGAGCTTGTGTTCTGAAGGGGTCAGGTCTGACGGGGGGTGCGGGGCAAAAGGACATGATGGGGCGAGGGGTGTCGAGTTGGAAGCACTCAAAAACCTGCCGTGGAGGGTAAGAAAGGAGGAGTATGGTTCATTTGCAGTTACTGCTTCTGTGTGCAAAATACACAAGCGGTCTGTTGTATATCCAGTGCATAATGTAAATAGTGGAGTCCTATGTAGCTCAGTTGGTAGCGCCAGGGTTGTGGGTTCGATTCCCACTGGGGACCAGTACAAAAAAAGTCTAAATGTATGTACTCACTGCTGTAAGTCTGGATAAGATAAGAGAAACTGCTTCATTTCAAGTTTCATTAGTGATAAAGTTCTGCTCATAACTCATAACATCATTCTGCTCAACGAATGTAAGCGTTTCTACACCACCAGCAGCAGTGAAAACAGGATCTTCCTACGGCTCTAACCCCATCTCACTTCCACACCAAAACAAACTAAATGACCTCTCCACTGTGTTCTACCGTCCCACTGTGTTCTACCGTCCCAATTTCTTTCCACCCCCACTCGCCCTGTCTGACTAGAGGGAGGCAATCTAATTCCACTCCCCCAGTCTGTCTGATCCCCCTTTAATCTCTGAACAACCCCCCAACAGGATCCCAGTCGCCTCCCAAGGCCATAGAGACAGCCCACTCCCACCCCATCATGACCCCTAGTATTCTCCACTAATCTCTAATAAGCTGGATAACTCCACTGAAAGGGGGCATTTAATAGGTTGTGCTTTATGATTTTAATCAATACACGGGGGATGGTTTTGGGGGTGTACTCTCTCTTTCCCTCTCTTTCTGTTGGCATCTAGCACATTACAGTTATCTGCAATTAAGGCATTGCAAAAGGGCAGATGACTGCATAATTGATGAGATTATGACCAATGATACTCTCACCTGCAACTCGGTCACGATGTTCAGTACCCGTTGTCCCTGGCGCATGGTGGGGTCCGTGTAGAAGAACTCCGAGGGAGTCATAACTGGTACTGATGGGGGGAAATTGTAAAAGAAACTAATATTGGCCTTGATTCATTTGGGAGGCGGGTCTTAAAAATTGGGATTCGGGGGTCAAAATTGTTGATGAACATTAAACAAACGATGAGAGTTTAAAAAACATACAGCCCTACTATTACCAAGTCAACCCCAAAAGTAAATGTGTAATTTGAAACCTGGCTAATATGTACCAAATCCCAAAAGGTCAAAAGGTAGCAGAGGGTCCAAGAGCTACATAGGCTCCTGAGAGGGGTGGTGGTCCACCTGTCCTGTCCTCACCTGGCTGTTGGTGGGGTCTCCAGGGGTACTGGGCCGACCCCATGGCTGCCATGTACAGGGGCAGGAAGGAGGGATGGTGAAGGGTCCTGTTGGAGAATGGAGGAAGGACCACCTGCCTTGGGCTCTGTTGTTAGAGGAAAGACAACACAGATATTGGAATAAGGCAAAGGTATTGGCTGCTGATGGTCTAATTTCAAGTATAATTGTCAAACAGTTGTCAAACACCAGTCTAGACTATGGTCATGTTTTTGTGTCGTCTCCATTTACTCAGTTCATGCGTATTATTGTAGGCTACTACCTCGCAATTAAATTGTAGTGTGTTGTTCCAAATCTACTAAACTCTTACTTCCGTATCAGTAGGCTATAATTCTGGAAAACTCACATTGAACTTTGCAGAACCTCCATGTCTGTCGCTCATATCGCTGCAACAACTTTTCTATTTCAATACAACAAATATAATCTGAAAGGACCAGCAACGATCAATCCACAAAGAAAATAAACTACTAAAACTGTTTTGGAAGCTTCAACTATTTCTAATGAATTAGCAACAAGCTCTTAAGGTACGAAAACATGTTCGCACAAGTTTTATTGTTGATTGAACCACAGGCGTCATAGACAATTGATGCGCATTGACATTTGGTAAATGAGCATGGCGCTACCTGCTGGCCATATCAGGGAGTACTGATTCGTCTCTGACTGAATAATATATGTATTGGCTACATCTGAATCCATTAAACCTACGTTCAATGACGTATACGACTATCGAGATGCATTGTTGATCAGTGAAATTGCATATTGTATATTGCAACTGTTTTAAATCCGTGGTCAATTATGTTCTTAGGATAGGCGAGTATAAAAAACAAGGCACCCATGCTGTCTGACTTTCCATAATGGGAAGAACACTGTGAAGACGTTGATCAAAGATATGCAGCTTTATTAAATAAATGGCAACTGGATTTTACTTCAGGTAAAGCTAATTCATTTAAATCGTTTTATAAAATATTGCTAACTGCTATAATAGTGATTCAATTTGTCTTAAATTCTATTGCAGGGCAGTGATTGGTTACCAATTGATTCATTCTCACCCCTCTTGAGTTTCCTTCTGTCAGTGTGACAGGAGATGTTGGAGGCTCTGAGCTCAACATGGCCAGGCAGAGGGAGGATACTGAACATGTAGCCACATTGACCCATACTGCTTAGTGATGGGATGAACACCATCCGCATCTAGAGGAGGGAAAGGATTCAATGCGTACGGTCAAGTCTGATTTTAAACCATTTTAGGTCAAAGGTTTACACTTAAAATTTATTGAAACAAAACCATGTCAATAAATGCATCATTACCTTACCAATAGCTTCGAATCGAGGTTCAATATCAGAAAATGCCAAGAGCGCAGACACCACAAGACATCTATCCCGACATTCAACCTGAACAGTTCCAGAAAGATGAGTTAAAGGTAATACCAATCAGGCTTCCATTGTTTTAAAAACGTTATTATAAAACGTATCATAGGCTAGAAGAAGTCTTAACCACTGTAAACCCACAAACACTGCAAGCAGTATAAAGGAAAAGGGACATGCTATACTACTCGTCTAGTTACATTGACTGCAGAGTATGACCCAAGCACTTCTATGTTTCCGTTCCACTCTCTGGATGATTCCAACTGTATCTCTTCCTTGTTGGGCAGGATATCAACCCTGATAACATGATCTTTAACCCATTTCGATATTAATGAAGCAAACAATAAATATAACGATTGTGTTGATCCAGATTCAAATTTCCTGAAAATTACCAGAAATAAGTGTCACTTGTGATTACTGCAATGTTAAGTAATTTAACAACCTGTATAGCAGTGTACCTAATCCCAAGACCTTGCGTTTGAACGTTCGCAGGCTTCCTAAAAAAACATGATCACCTTGGTCATTACCTGTCTTTTCTTAGTCATGATGGTCCATTGTTGCCCTTTCAGAAAGATGGTTGACTGAAGAGACAACCAGGCTTTATCACATGTCTCATTATAATGCTGTTTGTTCACCACTGTAGAACCTCAACATCCGATAACATTGATGTTGAATCTCTTTTCATAAAAATGACCTGTTTATTTTTTGGTGGTAAAGAAGTGCTAATTGAATGCATCTATCGGCCACCCGATTCTGACATTGGTAGTTTCATTGATATCCTTGCAATCAACCTTGGATTTGATTAATAATTAAGATAAAATGTGTTTTCTATTGGGTGATTACAACATACATTTATTTAAAAGTGATAACCACTCACTGCCATCAGACATTTGGAATAACTTATACTCTAGCGATCTGTATTACCTCATCTATAAACCCACGCAAGTGACCAGTTAGTTCACCTGCCGCCATTTTTGATAATATTTTAAATAATGTGGTTAATACAGGTATATTTTACATTGACATTTCTGATTACTTTCCAATTTTCCACTTCTCTTTGGCAGCTGGAAATGAACAGGTGGGAATATTTAGTAGCATTAAATGTAGAATATTTAACTACAGTAATTGTGAGCGCTTTAAGATGTTGATTGATGATATTTCTTGGAAAGAATAATTATAATCAGGCCGACGTGGAGTCTGCTTACCAGACTTTAACCTTGGTTTACAACCGGTCTCAAATAATCCAGTTTTAAAAAAAAGAAGTTGTATAAAACAATTCTCACAAATCCTTCTCCCCTAAATTCTGCAAATTTACTCACCTACTTTGGATATCCCCCCAAATATGTTTTACTAACAAATTCCAAGAATCCTTAAGTAATAAGTCAACTTGGAAAATCGCTTATCAACTGTTGAGTTCTACAAAAGGCATCTACAACTAACCCATCTCAATGTATTGTTGGAAATAAGACTTATAGTGACCCTGATGTTATTTCATGTGAATTTAATATTTCTTTTGTGAATGTGGGTTCTTCTATGTCAAAGAAAACTGATGGAAATCCCTTGGATTACATTTAAGGGACATTTCCCTTCTCTGCTTTAGTTTGACCCCCCTGAAGTAATGTAGGTCATGATGAGATATTGGTGCCTCAGAATTTTGATTTGGTGAAATCGGAGTCTTCCTCGATCACTGAGCTGCTAACATATGTCTTCACCAAATCTATGCAAACTGGTATTGTTCCTAAAGATGAGGAAAATGGCCAGTTATCCCCCTCTATAAATCTGGGGATCCAAGATCTTTTACAAATTATCACCCAATATCTATACTACCATGTTTTTCAAAAAATCTTAGAGAAATTGGTGTATAAGAGAATGTTGACACATTTAAATCAACATTTTATTCCATATGAGCACCAATATGGTTTTCATAAAAACTTCACCACAGATATGGCTCTTATGCAATTGGTGGATAAAATATTTACAACCCTTGACAACAATGAACATGCTCTTGGCATCTTTTTACATTTATCCAAAGCGTTTGACACGGTTAATCATGAAATATGACTTTCTAAATTGCATTATTATTGTTTTCATGATTTATACATATAATTGGTTATATAGTTCTATTTATGATGGAGAACAATTTTATAATTGTTATTCCTAATCTATATCAAAGACCTTGCTGCTGTGTCTTCTACCGTACTTCCCATTCTCTTTTCTGACGATAACAATTAGATTTTATCACATAAGAATTTTGATTGACTAATTAATGAAGCCAACTCAGGCATGGCCAAATTTCCCAGATAAACAAATTATCTTTATTGTGCTCACTAGTAAGAATAAGCAATAGTGTTTAAAAAATAATACTAAAAAAGGCCAGAATCTCAATTGGTGGGAATGGAATGGAACAAGTCTCATACACTAGATCCTCAGAATTCTAATTGATGAAAAGTTATCCTGGAAAGATCACATTCAATTTGTCTGCAGCAGAGTAATAGTCTGTTGGTATCATCATAAAGATGAGTGGTTTGGTTCATCAGGCTTGCTTCCTAACTCTTTACTATAGCTTAATTTACTCATATCTCATTTACTCTAATATTGTCTGGGCCAGTACATTTGTCTCCTACGTACACAAATTACTCAAAATACATTTACTAACCACCTCCTTTAATTCCATGGCTCCATCTGCACCTTTGTTTAAGAAACTCAATATCTTGTCTATTTACGACATTAATGTACACTAATTATGCATTTTCATCTACAAGTACTCATACCTTACAGACAGTTTACCTAAACCCTTCAATGGATTCTTCCAGGTTAATTCTGAAATCCATCTATATAACACAAGACACTGCGATAACCTTCACCCTTCCCACTGCCGCACCTCACATAATCAATTCTCTACCATACTCTGAAATTCTAATCTTCATCTTTCCAAAACCTCACAATCTGTCAATAACTTCAACTGAAGACTGGGGGTCAGCCTGATTAACCAAACTACTCAGTAATCTCCCTCCATATAGCCTAATTCACACATGCACATCCACACCTGCACACACATATTTGAAATAAAACATAAACTGTTTTTTTTTTGTGATTGGTTCGTCTGTACAGTTATGATTAGTGGGTTTTGTTATCTGTTTACACTACCGTTCAAAAGTTTGGGGTCACTTAGAAATGTCCTTGTTTTTGAGAGAAAAGCAAAAAATTTTGTCCATTAAAATAGCGTAAAATTGATCATAAATACAGTGTAGACATTGTTAATGTTGTAAATTGCCATTGTAGCTGGAAACGGTAGATATTTTTTATGGAATATCTACATAGGCCCATTATCAGCAACCATCACTCCTGTGTTCCAATGACACGTTGTGTTAGCTAATCCAAGTTTATAATTTTAAAAGGCTAATTGATCATTAGAAAACCCTTTTGCAATTATATTAGCTCAGCAGAAAACTGAAACTGTTGTCCTGATTAAAGAAGCAATACAACTGGCCTTTAGACTAGTTGAGCATCTAGAGCATCAGCATTTGTGGCTTCAATAACCATCTGAAAATGGCCAGAAACAAAGACCTTTCTTCTGAAACTCGTCTGTCTATTCTTGTTCTGAGAAATGAAGGCTATTCCTTGCGAGAAATTGCCAAGAAATGGAAGATCTCGTACAATGCTGTGTACAAACTGGATCTAACCAGAATAGAAAGAGGAGTGGGAGGCCCCGGTGCACAACTGAGCAAGAGGACAAGTACATTAGAGTGTCTAGTTTAAGAAACAGACACCTCATAAGTCTTCAACTGGCAGCTTTAATAAATAGTACCCGCAAAACACCAGTCTCAACGTCAACAGTGAACAGGCGACTCCGGGATGCTGGCCTTCTAGGCAGAGTTTCAAAGAAAAAGCCATATCTCGGACTGACCAATAAAAATAAAAGATTAAGATGGGCAAAAGAACACAGACACTGAACAGAAGAACTCTGCCTAGAAGGCCAGCATCTCGGAGTCGCCTCTTGACTGTTGACGTTGAGACTGGTGTTTTGTGGGTACTATTTAATGAAGCTGCCAGTTGAGGACTTGTGAGGCGTCTGTTTCTCAAACTAGACACTCTAATGTACTGTACTTATCCTCTTGCTCAGTTGTGCACCGGGGCCTCCCAATCCTGTTTCTAATCTGGTTAGAGCCAGTTTGCGCTGTTTTGTGAGGGGAGTAGTGTACAGCGTTGCACCAGATCTTCAGTTTCTTGGCAATTTCTCACATGGAATAGCCTTCATTTCTCAGAACATGAATAGACTGATGAATAGATTTAGAGTTACAGTTCATATAAGGAAATCAGTCCATTGAAATAAATTCATTAGGCCCTAATCTATAGATTTCACATGAATGGGAATGCAGACACACATCTGTTGTTCACAGATACTTTTTTTCTTAAAGTAGGAGCGTGAATCAGCAAACTCATCAGTTTCTGGTGTGACCACCATATGCCTCATGCGGTACAACATATCTCATAGAGTTGATAAGGATGTTGATTGTGGCCTGTGGAATGTTGTCCCACTCCTCTACAATGGCTGTGCGAAGTTGCTGGATATTGGAGGGAACTGAAACACGCTGTCGTACATGTCGATCCAGAGCATCCCAAACATGCTCAATGGGTGACATGTCTGGTGAGTATGCAGGCCAAGGAATTAATGGGACATTTTCAGCTTCCATGAATTGTCTACAGATCCTTGCGACATTGGGCCGTGCATGACCATGCTGAAACATGGGGGGATGGCGGCTGATGAATGGCACGACAATGGGCCTCAGGAGCTCGTCACAGTATCTCTGCACATTCAAATTGCCATTGATATAATACAATTGTGTTCATTGTCTGTAGTTTATGCCTGCCCATACCATAACCCCACTGCCACTCTGTTCACAACGTTGACATCAGCAAACCGCTCACCCACAAGATGTCTACCATCTGCCCGGTTCATTTGAAACCTAGATTAATCCTTGTAAAGCACACATCTCCAGCATGCCAGTTGCCATTGAAAGTGAGCATTTGCCCACTGAAGTTGGTTACAATGCCAAACTGCAGCCAGGTCAAGACCCTGGTGAGGACTACAAGCATACAGATGATCTTCCCTGAGATTGTATCTGACAGTTTGTGCAGAAATTCTTCAGTTGTCTAAACCCACAGTTTCATCAGCTGTCTGGGTAGCTGGTCTCAGATGATCCCGCAGATGAAGAAGCCGGAGGTCACGGGCTGGCGTGGTGACACGTGGTCTGCGGTTGTGAGGCCGGTTGGACGAACTGCCAAATTCTGTAAAACTTAATTGTCTGGCAACAGCTCTGGTGGATGTTCCTGCAATCATGCAAATTGCACACTCCCTCATAACTTGAGACATCTGTGGTATTGTGTTGACAAAACTACACCATTTAGTGGCCTTTCATCCCCAGCGGTTTAATCAGCTTCTTGACATGCCACACCTGTCAGGTGGATGGATTATCTCAGCAAAGTTAAAATGCTCACTAACTGGTAAAATACATTTGTGCACTGTCACGCCCTGGTCGAAGTATTATTGTGTTTGTCTTTATTTATTTGGTCAGGCCGGGGTGTGACATGGGTTTATTGTGGTGTGTTTTGTCTTGGGGTTTTGTTAGTTATTGGGTGTGTGGCTTAGTGGAGGTATCTAGCAACGTCTATGGCTGTCTGGAGTGGTTCTCAATCAGAGGCAGGTGTTTATCGTTGTCTCTGATTGGGAACCATATTTAGGCAGCCATATTCTTTGAGTGTTTTGTGGGTGATTGTTCCTGTCTTTGTGTTTGCACCAGATAGGGCTGTTTCGGTTTTCACATTTCTTTATTTTGTAGTTTTTCATGTATAGTTTTTTCCTTCATTAAAACATGAATCATCACGCTGCATTTTGGTCCGATCCTTGCTACACCTCTTCGTCAGAGGAGATAGAAGAAAGCCGTTACATGCACAGAATGTGAGAAATAAGTGGTGTATGGAACATTTCAGGGATCTTTTATTTCAGCTCATGAAACTTGGGACCAACACTTTACATGTTATATTTGAGTTCAGTTTCAGTTCCTATACCCACAATGTATTTGTCTGAGAAAGTGGGTAAACTGCCTACCCTCTCAGCAGAGGTAATTCCACACAAACACATGCAAAACAAGTCTCCTACATGAAATATGATACGAGTTCAATTAAAACATTGACACCCTAGTTCATGAGCTGTCCATAAGTTGAATGCTTGGACTTCAATGTGACAGAACTCTTTCCTTACATTTGTAATAAAGCATTCGATTGAATTAGAAAATTGAACTTAAGATTCCTTGATCTCTGACAATGCACCTAAATGCCTACGTTCACATTGGTCTCGCTTTGAGAATAGTTGTGCACACAAATCAAGAAATATAGCCTATGCCAATCAAATGCTTCTAACCAAAAGCCAACTATAGGCCTACCATTGTTGGATGATCATTGGCATCTAGCTGAAGGCTAGTTGTCTGGAGCAATTTGTCCAGTCAAATGTGATTCTGATTATCAAATCAACTACGCCAAACACTCAAGTAGCCCGTTAATGACACTTCCAATGAACAAGCTGGACCACCGCCAACTTTAAAGATTATAATTGGCTGAATCACTTCTACCAGGATTTGACTTGTGCAATCTAGACCTATGCCACGTTCTGATGGGACCAGTTACAATTTAGCATTTAAATAACATGCAACTTGACACTGGCTGATGCAGTGTTGTGTAAGGTCAGAATTGGGGGTACCTGAACAGCCTTAAAGCATCCAGGTAAAATCTGTATAACTCAAGTTTGAGCCTTAATTCTAGGCATAAGTGGTCAGACATACTCATGACAAGTCAACTTATCTAGCAACACCCTTTGCAGTCACAGAAGACTGTTTCTATAGCACGTCATTAGTCTCTATAGCATATGTGCTCAGCTATGCCAGCCATGTGCCATTTCAAGTGAAGTACTACAAAAGCATGTCTACAGAGGCTTTATAAGTTATAGAATGATAAAAGGGAATCTGTAAGTCAGCCATTAATTTTGGAATCACACTTGCCTCGAGCTTGCTTGACTCAATATCTAGTAACACTAGCCTCAACATGGTTAATTATTTTTGATCTCATGTACGCCTTGCTACCAAAAAGCAGTCTGAAGCTGAGTGCTTGAATTAGTCAAGCCACATCCTGCAGCAGTTAACTGAAGGTGGCCACAGTTAGAACTGCTGATCACCCCTTAAAGGCCAACGTGAGTCTTAAGTGACATGAAAGCGTCGCACACAAAGCATTTACCTAGCCAACTTTGTTCCCAAATAAAGTCCTCACTTGTGATATATTCCCCAAACCCGATGCAGCCACATCCCATAACAATCAGGACAAGGTACAGATTGTAAGAAAATATTTATTAAGAACCAGACTTAATTATATTCACAAACACCGCAATCACTCCCGATTCAGTCAGTGGTTTCATTTGTTCCTGTGGAGAGAATAAAATTAAGTTAGATCTCATCTAGGAATATGACGTGTAGAACAGATTTCTCCATCTCATACCATTGTATGGAGAGTGACTGGGGTCTGGGCCTAAGTGGTTCCTTTAGGTTGGTTCATTTGCCAGCTGAAGACTTTGACATATTTAGCCCTAGGGTTGATGCCAGGCATTTGCCTCCCAGGACTAAGGCCTGTGTTGGAAGTAGTTGTGGAGGTCAACGGTCTTCTGGTGGTGGTGAGGGTAGTGGGTGGAAATGCTACGATTGGACAGAGAGTCAGGTGTAAAAAGCTGTAACAGTTTTACCACCCTCTTTAGCTGCACAACTACCGAACACTTACTTTTTACAGGAACTCTAGTCAAGATGGTGCCAACTCCTGGAGAGTCTGCCTCAAACCGCCAATATGCAAACAGCTTGTATAGGTCACTCAGTGGATAGACACACCGAACTATAATCCTAAAAAGAGAACTGAACATTAAAGCCACAAGTGCCTGTAGTGAAAGTTAATGACTGACGTGAATATTTATTTTAACCAATGAGGCAGTAGATTAGTGAAGTCCCGTACACAGAGGCAGTATCCCTGGTTTTGACTGGTGCATTCACAGATTGGCTCTTGTGCTCAACGTTGATCTCATTTTCATAGGTAACATGCTGATGGTCAACCTAGATGACAAGAGGATGTAACAAGCATGAACATGATTCAATGAAAATGATCAAACTATTGCAAGCCATGTATAAACTAAACTGTTCCCTTGTCAGGCCTCATGAGAAATATAGACACCTGTCAGTCAAAGTGAATATTAATTTAAATATTCAGCCTGTATGCTGACGGTTTGAGATTGAGGCTTGCTAATCTCATGGACCGATTCTGCACCAATGACGGGATGCATTGATGACAGCAGTAGTTCCAGCGTTTATTTTGCAGATTTGGACGCATCAGGATTGGGCAAATTCTAAGACATATGTAACCAGAACTAAGTCATGCAGCTGAACAAATTAAGCAAGATGAGTTCTGGGTTACCAGGTTAGATGCTGGCAAACTCATTTGAAGTAGTCACTGGTAGGGCCAGTCACTTGAATGATTCAAATTGTATGGGTTGGACAGTTATACCTGGACCCTGGTACCACAGCTGTGGAGTCCAAAGCTAAAGAGAACCCTGGTGTCATCTGTCTCTTGAGGCCTGCAGGTGGAGTCCAGGAGAAAGGTTCCGTTGGGTTCAGCTCCAGGGATGGCCAGAGTCACATCAGTAACGACTGTCACCACCCCTTCAGTGGAACACACTAGAGAAAGTTGTGTTAGAGCTGGGCTAGAACAAAGTGAATGATCAACACTAAACAGTCAGGCAATAAATTAAGTTGCAGCAAAGATGAGGCACTAGTAGTTACCTATGACCTCAGTAGTCTGGAAGAGACACGCTTTGGCCAAGGAACTCTTGACCTCCAAGGTCTTAGGAAGTCGTGAGTGAATTTCAAACGAGCCGTAGAACTGCTTCAAATTGATGTCCTGGGGGGAAAAAAAGAAAAGGTACATTTTAAATAATTATAACTCCTACTTGAGCCAACGCCAAGGCAATTTAAGCGCTTGACCAAGGAGCATCTCACCTTATAAGTGTAGCCAACAGAGAAGAGGAGCACTTCCAGGGTCAGACTCTTGCTGTCATTCTGCATGATGTAGCCCCGCTTGGCTGCCAGATTTGTGGTCAGAATGTAGGGGCCAACACCCACCTCCCACAGGTAGTCAAATGGCTTATGGTCCATCTGGAAACTGATGCTTTTCTCATTGCAGATGCCTTTGAAGACCGGAGGAACTGACGAAGAGAAGATCGGCCCAATAGTTTAGTCAATAGTGCCAAGATGACATCAGGGGTAAACAGTGGTAGATCGCTGGGCTGCGTCCACGTTAGGCAGTGGTCAGAACCAGAAGGCCATCTTGAGAAATAGCATTCCATCCCAGGTCTCTTACTAAAGTTAAAGTCAACTTACAGACATCATTGAACTGAGCCACGACTGAGGCCAGGTAGTAGTAAGGCTCCTCTTGAGGCAGGATGACCAACGTGTAGTTGATGTCCATCGAGAACTGAAGAAGCCCCTCTGGAGAGTACTATGGATATGAACACTCATTGAGAAACAAAACCTTATATCCACAAACTAGGGGTGAATCCCATTGGAGAAAGTTCAGGGGAGGAACCTTGGATATCCTCCAATGAGAAGTCACGAGGAAATACTGAGAAAAACCACAGTAGTTCATTAAAGAGTAAACATAAATATTTCTCTTCACCAGCTTGTGAACAGCAGCATCCTCAAATGGCAGCCTGAGAATGTAGGCATGAAGGTTACTATTGGGCCGGGGGACCATGGTTATGACGCGGCCACTTTTAGTCGCATCTAGTATGGTGAAGTTATGACCATTGAGCGTTACAGCCACCAGGTCAACATCGTAGTAGAGGTTCCCCAGGTAAACGGTAAACACACGATCCTCAAGGACTGTTTCTGTGGTGGGAGAAGGACAACAGGGTCATTAGCAATCATGACCACCTGAAGATCCACTTCGGATTGGCTAGAAGAACTCCTTACGGTTAATGATGGAGAGGTGCTGGATCAGAAGAGGTGTGTTCATGGGCCTGTGGAGGCGGAGTCGTGTCTCCACACCACAGTCATCAAGAAAGATTTGTTCATAGTAGAGATGGACCACATAGAACTCATGGTACATGTTGTCCATCACAAAGCTCTGGAAGAGTTGAAACCGTTATGAAGCATCTGCCATTATGTTATATGTTACAAAGTAGAATATTCATGGTTTACAGAGGACATGACTGAAGCCATTTGCAGCTTCTCTACATCAGAATACAAGGTAAGCGTCTCCATGTGAATGGTCAGATGCCGGCCTAGTACGCTACTGACTTTTCTGTATCCTCCGGCAGCGTTGAAGGGGACGCTGATCTGGACAGTGGTGTCACTGATGTCCAGGCTGTAGCCTCGCTCTGCTGTGATGGGCTCATCCAGGAGCTCACCATCCACCCCCATTGAGAACTTGATGCTCTCCAACCCAGAGAGGCCAGAGACCAGCGGGGAGAGCAGAGTAGGGGTCTGCCAGACCAGCCCCGCTCCATCGTACATCCCTTCATCTGGAAAGATTACAAGTGTTACGAACCAGTGAGCAATTCTTCCTCTGCAACCGAGTGATCAAAACATCTCACAGATCTGAATTAACTTCATAGGTGAAAGTATTATTTGCTTAACTGAGCCATCACTATTGCTTAAGACAATCCAGTCCCTTCAGGTCTGATCCTTGATTATGTGGAACCTGATATTGCACTGGAACTTACTAGTGCTGCAAGCAACAATCCAGTCCACCATCATAACCACCCATCTCTGCCTGGAGAAGAGTATGGGATGGACCACCTCCACCACTGAACCATTGATCTGGAATTAAAGAATTAAGTGTACTTGCCAACAGTACAAAAGGGGCATTTCAGTAGTCTAAATAAGTGGCTTCCTTCCCATCCTGCATAACCCTGGTTTTAAACTTTACGCAATGAAAGACACTCTCGGAATACAGCCACCAGTCTAGGTCGTTAATGTCAAATTAAGCAAGTCTGAAGACAACAAAGATAGAGGACAATTAAATCCTCACCATTGAGACAGACCCCATGACAGACCGTGGTGTATAGGGTGAGCGGAACACCAGTCTCCCCTGGGTGAGGTGGAACACGTAGCCCAGCTCCCGAGCCTCTGAGAATGACATGGGAATCAGCTGCTGCCCCTCCTGCTGGAACATCACCTGCCAGGTAGACGTGGCAGAGCTGTGGGCCTGATGGGGAACAAGAGACAAGGCATGCATGGTGGTATTGGGGACAAACTAGTTTAGCTCATCTAATTGAGAATTTGCCAAATAGCCTTTAGCTTACTTTAGCAAGGGCAGCAGTCCAGGCATCCGTTGTACCAGACAGACAGGAAACGTCACTCCTCATTGACACCTACAGGGTAACAACACTCTCCTATAAAAACACAAGCCCACCTCCGAGCCCTGGATACAGTCTAGATCCATGCATCAGTACCTCCATATAGTTCTCCTCACAGCTGACTTCTCTGGGGGACCAGGGTAGAGGGAGGAAGCATGTTGCATTCACAATGTAGGTGGTTTCCACTCCACTTGCAGCAGTTGTGATCAAGTTAAAGCTAAAAGTGAACACCTCATCATCCTAAGATACAAAAGCAAGACCTTCAACTGAGACATTTGGTAGCAATTTAACTATAAAATATATTTAAAAACCCTCCAATGGGCACAGATGTCAATTCAATGGCAACGCCACATTGGTTCAATGTAATTGATATGTTGATTTAACCAGTGAGCCCATGTGTTATGGCTTTGAAAAGAAAATGCACAGAAAATATATGAACCTGGTTGTCAGTGTGGCAGGAGAAATAGGAGGCTCTGAGTTCAGCATGGCCACGCAGAAGAAGGATACTGAACATGTAGCCACACTCTGACCCATACTGCTTAGTGATGGGGTGAACGCCATCAGTATCTAGATAAGGGTAAAGAACTGGGTCAAATCAAATAATTTGAATATGCTCAAGTCCAATACTTAATAAAAATCAGTTTATTCTTAAGTGGTCCAACAGGCACAGTGAGACTGAAATATACTGCAGCACCAGCTACCAAACCCTGGCCAAGACAAGTTAAGATGCCACGTTCATAAGCTGACAAACTGGTTTCATGCCCATTTCGCATCAGAATTAAAGGTTAAAAGCCTACTTACCAACCGCTTCAAAGCGAGGTTGGTTCCCAGCAAATGAGAGTTGGGTTGTTACCAACAGGTATCGATCCCGGCATGCAGTCTCAATGGCCCCTATAAAAAAGACACAAGGTGAGAATCTGAAGGGTGGAAGCTAAATGATTCTCAACAATGCCCGTGTTCTATAGCTTGTATAAAAAAATCTGACCCAATTTAAGTTTCTTACCTCCTGGAAGGTCAGAACATCTTACACTAGGCCATACAGACAGGAGTACAAATACTCTATGAAAATCAATAGCACAGGTCAATAAAGGTTGCCAGCATCAAAACACTTATTCAAAACATTTAAGCCCACCACCAAACTTACCCCACCCAACACCCAAAAGCCATTGCCACTGAGCAGTAGAAGTGTCTAACCAGGAACAGCTAGTAAACTACACCTGCTCGTTAACACAACAGCAACTATCACGTACTGACAATATCCTAGACAAAAAAAAAACAGCAGTTGATGAGTAGCATGTTCTCTTTCTGGCACTTTTATATGGGGGTGGTGCTGTGATTGGGGTAATTAATTAGCTAATTGGGGCACATGGTTGGCCATCTTGCCAGAGCCTAGGGGCGCAGCTAAATAGTCTGAAGTGGATTCCTCTACTCATCTCCTCTCCTTCCCCCTTTCTTAGGATGTGTGTTCCATCTCCACTGAATAACAATATAAACGGATCATGTAAAGTGTTGGTTCCATGTTTCATGAGCAGAAATAAAAGATCCCAGACATTTTCCATATGAACAAAAAGCTTATTTCTATCAAACTTTGTGCACAAATTTGTTTACATCCCTGTTAGTGAGCATTTCTCCTTGGCCAAGATGATCCATCCACTTGACAGCTGTGGCATATCAAGAAGCACCCGAGCCACTGCCTGTTCACCCCGCTGTCATCCAGAAGGCGAGCTCAGTACAGGTGCATCAAAGCTGGGACCGAGAGTCTGAAAAACAGCTTCTATCTCAAGGCCATCAGACTGTTAAACAGCCACCACTAACATTGAGTGGCTGCTGCCAACACACTGTCAATGACACTGACTCAACTCCAGCCACTTTAATAATGGGAATTGATGGGAAATGATGTAAATATATCACTAGCCACTTTAAACAATAATACCTTATATAATGTTACTTACCCTACATTATTCATCTCATATGCATACGTATATACTGTACTCTATATCATCGACTGCATCCTTATGTAATACATATATCACTAGCCACTTTAACTATGCAACTTTGTTTACATACTCATCTCATATGTTATACTGTACTCGATATCATCTACTGTATCTTGCCTATGCTGCTCTGTACCATCACTCATTCATATATCCTTATGTACATATTCTTTATCCCCTTACACTGTGTATAAGACAGTAGTTTTTTGGAATTGTTAGTTAGATTACTTGTTCGTTATTACTGCATTGTCAGAACTAGAAGCACAAGCATTTCGCTACACTCGCATTAACATCTGCTAACCATGTGTATGTGACAAATACAATTTGATTTTGATTTGATTTGATTATTACACAGGTACACCTTGTGCTGGGGACAATAAAAGGCCACTCTAAAATTTGTCACACAACACAATGCCACAGATATCTCAAGTTTTGAAGGTGAGTGCAATTGGCATGCTGACTGCAAGAATGTCCACCAGAGCTGTTGCCAGAGAATTGAATGTTCCTTTCTCTACCATAAGCCGCATCCATCCGGCCTCACAACCACAGACCATGAGTAAGGCGTTGTGTGGGCGAGTGGTTTGCTGATGTTAACGTTGTGAACCGAGTGCCCATGGTGGTGGTGGGGTTATGGTATGGGCGGCATAAGCTACGGACAACGAACACAATTGCATTTTATCTATGGCAATTTGACCCCACTCTGGGATGCTGTCCTTCTAGGCAGAGTTTCAAAGGAAAAGCCATATCTCAGACTGGCCAATAAAAAGAAAAGATTAAGATGGGCAAAAAAACACAGACACTGGACAGAAGAACTCTGCCTAGAAGGCCAGCATCCCGGAGTCGCCTCTTCACTGTTGAGACTGGTGTTTTACTATTTAATGAAGCTGCCAGTTGAGGACTTGTGAGGTGTCTGTTTCTCAAACTATACACTCTAATGTACTGTACTCGTCCTCTTGCTCAGTTGTACACCGGGGCCTCCCACTCCTGTTTCTATTCTGGTTATGGCCAGTTTGCGCTGTTTTGTGAAGGGACGTTGACTTTAACTGGTGGCTTTATCCTGTAGATTTAGTCAGAATTATCACCTTCCGTGAGAACTATAAAGTCAAGGAAAAATACAGTTAAGCACACTCTTACATCCTCCTTATCTTACGAGTGACATATTAGCTTTGTATAACTCTGAAGTGCTTACATACATAAATAGTTTAGCCGGTGCTATAACAGTATCAGATTAAACACATGAATAATGGTAAAATACCTCATTGGCTGCTTATTACAGAAGGGAGGAATCAAACTTCACATTTATTATTCCTGGCATTAATTCACACTTCATCCTTAATTATTATAACGTTACCATCCTAACATACACGCTTCAACCTTTATGAACTACACCCGATGACATGAAAACTTAGCTAACATAGCGCGGGATTGCCTTCCCTCCTAAAGTGTGTTGCTACAATAAGGATCCCCGTTACAACAGTATTAGCTATGTCATTCCGCTTGTCTTATCATTTCCCCCACACAGCGGACACGTAAACAATTCAAACAAAGGACAACGACATAGACTTACAGGTTATTAACTGTCAGTTACACTCCCACCAATCACCGGTGATTTCTGTGAAAGGGGTCTGCATGTTTCTTGATCGGCTTCCAGGAGGGTGACTGTCTTATGGACGGGCCTCTCCAGATAGGTGGGTTTAGTGATGTGTTTACCTCTCTCATCCAGGGTTGAGTCGCTGATCAGTAACTTGAATCTTCTCACCCGGCCATCCTGTCCCGGGTACACTTCTGTAACGTTTGCCAATTTCCACTGGTTGCGTGGTACAGTATCATCTTGCAAGATGACAGTGTCATTAATCCTTGCGTTTCTTCTGTCTTTATTCCATTTCTGTCTGTGTTGGAGGTTTAGGAGGTACTCTTTCTTCCACCTTGTCCAGAATTCATTGGCTAAGAATTGTACTCTGCGCCATCTCTTGCGGAGATAAAGATCTTCCTTGATGAACTGTCCAGGTGGCGGTAAGATAACTGTGGACTTTATTGTCAAGATGTGATTTGGCGTGAGAGGTTCTGGACCTAATGGATCATTCAGATATTCCGTAGTTAGGAGTCTACTATTTAAAATCGCCATGACTTCATAGAGAAAGGTACGCAGAGAAGCGCTGTCGAGTCTTCCGTCTGACTGATCAAGAATGGATGTTATTAAGACACTTCGTATCGTGCGGATTTGCCTTTCCCAAACACCACCCATGTGACTTAAAGATGGGGTGTTCATGATCAACTCGCATCCAAGTTCCTTCAGTCCTGTTTGATCAATTTCTTTCAGGGCGTCCACAAACTCGCATCTTGCACCAATGAAGTTGCTGCCTTGATCACGTCTGATTTGACGAACATTACCACTTATGAATGAACGCAGGGAATTGAAAAAAGCATCGGTGGTTATGTCATCAAGCATTTCAATGTGAACTGCTCGAGAGCCCATGCAAGTGAGTAGGAGCCCATAACGCTTTAACTCTCTTCTTCCGTCCTTGACATAGAAAGGTCCAAAGTAGTCCATCCCGCAGTATGTGAAGGGAGGCGCGGTCTCCATGCGTTCCTTCGGAAGATCTGCCATCCTTTGCCCTTCTGTACATCTTCTGAATTTCCTGCATTTCACACATTTGTAGATGTGAGAGAAAACTGCATTGCTGCATCCTTGGATCCATACACCGTTGGATCGCAACTCATTGATAGTCATTCCACGTCCTTGGTGTCGTACTCTTTCATGATAGCCACTTGTCAGTGCTGCTCGTCAAGCACTATCTCTTGGCACGATTGCAAGATGCTTCACATGGGAATGAAGAGTTGCATGAGCCAAGCGACCTCCCACCCTGAGGATACCTTGCTCATCCAGAAATGCAACTTGCTTGATTTATCTTTGGTCTTGATGTCTTTCTGGTGCCTAAGGTTGTGTATCTCATGGGAGAAGGCTGCTTCTTGAACCATCTTTATAATGGTGAGCTCTGCCTCTCTCCTTTCTTCTATGCTTGTAGCTTCACTGGACCTCAATTTTAAGCCCATGGCTTCCTTGACACGTCGTTTGAGCCTGGCAATAGCTTTTACCACTCTTGCCCAGTCTGAGAACATGTGAAGGTGATCTAGTAAGGATCTTTCTTCCTTTGCCTGGGTATCATGGACCAGGGATTTCTGCAGCTCTGGATCATTGTCTGAGAACTCTTCCCCCTTGACTTGTCCTTTGGGAAGTTCTTCTTGTCAAAGAAAGTCTGGACCTGTGAACCAGTTGGAAGCTATGAGCTGTTCTGATGTGAGGCCTCTGGAAGCATGATCCGCATGATTCTCTTCAGAGGTCACATATCTCCATTGTTCGGGATCTGTGCTTTGCTTAATGCGTTGAATACGGTTAGCTACAAAGACGTGGAATCTTCTGGCTTCATTATTGATGTAGCCAAGAACTACCTTCGAGTCTGTCCAGAAGTATTCCTGTAGACCTTGTATCTCTAGCTCCCTTTTGAGCATGTCACTTGTTCGAACGGCTACCACCGCTGCTGAAAGTTCCAGTCGTGGTATGGTCGTAACCTTGGAAAGGGCGACTCTCGACTTCCCCATAACTAGGGAGCAATGAACTTCTCCTGCTGTGCTGATTGTTCTGAGGTATGAGCACTCTCCATAACCTGAGGTACTAGCGTCAGAGAAGTGATGGAGCTCATAACTCTGCACCTCCTTGAAACATGATGGCAAGTAGCCTCGTTGGATCCTTACTTCAGACAAGTTTTGTAGACCTTGGAGCCAGAATTCCCACTGGGAACGTAGGTCATCTGGAAGGGGGTCATCCCGGTCAATCTTGTCACGACACATCTGCTGCAAGATCTGCTTCCCTGCCAGGACAAAGGGTGCCACAAACCCAAGTGGATCATATACAGAGGCTACTGTAGACAACACTCCTCTTCTTGTGAGTGGGCGTTCCTTGACAACTACTCTAAACTGGAACTCGTCTGATGCGACACACCACAGTACACCAAGCGCTCTCTCCATGTGTGGTTCACCCAGAGCCATATCCAGGTCTTTGGCACCCTCGGCACATTCTTCCTTGGGAATTATGGCTATAACTTCCTTGCTGTTAGAGATAAACTTGTGCAACCGAAGTTTGCCGATGCTACAAAGCTCTCTTACTTCTTTCACCAGCTGGGCCGCTTCAGCTTCAGACGATACGCTTGTCAACCCATCATCAACATAAAAGTTCCTTTCTATGAACTGGATAGACTTCTCGCTGAAGCTTCCTCGTCTTTCGGCAGCAAGATTTTTGAGACCATAGTTGGCGCAACCAGGAGATGAAGCTGCGCCGAACAAGTGAACCTTCATACGAAACACTGAGGGTTGAGACTCTCGATCTCCGTTCTCCCACCAAAGGAACCGTAGATAATCTTGGTCTTCTGCTTTCACATGAAACTGGTGGAACATGCGCTCTACGTCACACATGATTGCAACTGGACCCTTACGAAAACAACAAAGGACGCCCAGCAATGTGTTTGTCATCTCTGGACCGCTAAGGAGATGGTCATTCAAGGACGTCTCTCGAAACTTAGCTGAGCAGTCAAAGACGACTCGTATCTTCCCAGGCTTTTGTGGGTGATAAACCCCATGGTGCGGGATGTACCATGCTGGATGCTTGTTAATTTCCTCTTTGGAGACCTTCTCAGCATCTCCACAAGCTATGGTCTCTTCCATGAATGCTGAGTAGTCCTTGTAGTACTGCTTGTTTCTCCTTAGCCTCCTTTCCAGGCACTTGAGACGGTGAACTGCACATGTTTTATTAAACGGCAGCGGCATCTCATAATGTCCATTGTCCTTGCGTCTGATGCCCTCTTTCATTTTTTTTATTTTTTTGAACTTCACGATCTTGGTCACTTGTGGTTGACACCCATACTGGAATGATTGTGGAGGTGTGAATGTTGTTGATGTCCCTTACAACTCTGTTAGATATGGTCTCAATTGACGCTCTTTTCCCCTTATCTTGTGGGGGCTCTGTCTTCCTATCCCTTAACCTTTCTTTAGTACGATCTTCATGCAGGCGGAATGGATGCCTCCTCTGACACGTGTCGCAGGTTTTTCTGTTTTCACAATCTTTCGAGCAATGCCCAGGCCTTAAACAGCCAAAGCACAATTTATTCTCTTGAACAAACTTCTGTCGCTCTGCGGTGGGCTTATCCATGAACTTTTGTGGAGACTGTGACCTCACTTCTCACAGAAGACACAACTAGTAACAGTAACTTTCTCATCAGAGTTAGTTGCTAATACCCTTGCTCCGGGGCTTTGAATCCTTGGCGTCTTAGGTTTTCCTTCTTCGCTTGGTTTCAAAGCATGAAGGGATGTCACAGGATTGCAAGCGATCTTTGCTTCTTTCGTGAGAAACTTCACAAACTGACTGAAGCTTGGAAAGGTCTCAGTTTCTTATAAGATGTCTATGACCTTTCTATTCCATCTTGAAGTTAGCCAATCTGGAAGTTTAGCGAGGATCTTTTGGTTTTCATTACAGTCATTAAGCACCTCCAGGCCCTTATTCTGAGACATAGCAGCCTCACAGCTGCGAAGAAAGTCTACAAGGTCTCTAAGTTCAAAACTGAGCTTATCTCTGAAGGACTTGGCGATGAGGAATTTGTTTCCGTACCTTTCTTCAAGAATGGTCCACCCAGCATGGTAGGCTGACTCAGTTCCTAACATAAAGTAACTTTCGATGGCTTTCTTGGCAGGCCCACCGATATATTTTCTTAAGTAATATATCTTCTCATTTGCTGGTATGTTCTTCCTGTCTATCAGAGTCTGAAAAGAGACCTTCCAGTCAGTGAACGAGAGTGGTTCTCCATTGAATGTTACTGGTTCTGGTATGGGGAGGCGGCTTTCCCTGATCGATTCCGCTAGCAACCTGAACATGGTCTTGGTGCCATCTTCTTGTTGTGTGCTTGTCACAACATGTTGTGGTGAAAGACTGTGAAATTAGCCACTTCTGTGCATGACTTCTTTCACAGATTTGCAGTTAGAGAGTAGTTCTCTCTTCTCGTCCTGTGAGTTTTCATCTTGCTCATACACTTGCATCCGCGCCTTGGCAGCATTTAGTTTCTTGAGCACTTCTAGGCGCTCTAACTCTCTACGCTTGTCTTCTAGCGTTCTTCATCTGGCAGCATTTTCTACCTCTAACTTGACTCGCAGCTTCTTCTAAGCTGCGTTTCACAGCCTCAGCTTCTTGCTCCGCTGTCCTCTTCTTATCTTCATCTTCGAGTCTCTGAAGCTCTTCTAGTTGGCGTTGTTGCTTAACCATTACTTCTAAAGCTGCTTGGTTAGCAGCAACTTCCGCCGCAGCCTCTTGTCTCTTGACAGATGACACGCTTGAACGTCTGGAGTTGACCTTTGAGTTGCTTAGAGACTGGGAGGAAGCACTTGAGGGCTGATAGTTGAGACTTGACTTATGTGAGAGTTCGGACATGCACAAGGAATTGCTGTCCTTCCAGTGCTGCTCTATCTGGTTCCTTTGACCTTCTTCCCTGCCTTTTAAATGACACCTTACAGTCTTGATAATAGACATTGTAACTGCTTCAGAAGTATCAACTCTGCGTCGTATATCGTTGTCGGGAATGTCAATTTGATGCAAATTTACGTAGACAAGGTTTAGCTCTGTAGAGGTATGGCTAATCTTGTTTAAGAGGTCTTCTAGTAGGTCTTCAGAGCAACAGCCTGTCAGTGACAGTTTTGCTTCCTTTACCAGAGCCTTCCACTTCTCATAGCTGACCCTGAAACGATGTTCGAGCTGTCTCCATCTTTCGTCGCGCAGTTCTCTGCCCTTTTCAGTTAACCTGCGGACCCTCTCACCTTTTCATGGCTCTTGTTGTGATATCTCATCAGCAGCCTCTGTATCATCATTCGCTGGCAGAAGTGACTCCACACCAACCTGGAGTCAGACGCAGAGAGCAGAAGGTAGACGGGAAAAAATGCTTTAATGTCCTCAAGCACAGTAACAGGGACAAACATGGGTGAAGCCCAAAACACAGGCACAACAAAACCCAAACGCACTGTTACCAAAATACCGGACAGCGAAAACCCAAAAGAACACAAACACCACTAACGTAGAATAACCACAAGCCCGCACAAACACCAGCGGGCTAAACTAACTTAAATAACACCCATCCCAAAACCCCAACAAGGAACAGGTGAAAACAATTAGACAAAAACAAACGAAAAGGATAAAGGGATCGGTGGCAGCTAGTAGACCGGCGACGACGACCGCCACCCGAACAGGAAGGGGAGCCACCTTCGGTGGTATTCGTGACAAGTACTTGGTATAAACATGTATAATGCTTGTGACAAAGGCTTGAACAAACACCTCATTGGCTGCTTATTACAGAAGGGAGGAAATCAAACTTCACACTTATTATTCCTGGCATGAATTCACACTTCATCCTTAATTATTATAACGTTACCATCCTAACATACACGCTTCAACCTTTATGAACTACACCCGATGACATGAAAACTTAGCTAACACAGCCCGGGATTGCCTTACCTCCAAAAGTGTAAGGAATAAGGAACTGAAACACACTGTCGTACACGTCGATCCAGAGCATCCCAAACGTGCTCATTGGGTGACATGTCTGGTGAGTATGCAGGCCAAGGAATAAATGGGACATTTTCAGCTTCTATGAATTGTCTACAGATCCTTGCGACATTGGGCCGTGCATGACCATGCTGAAACATGGGGGGATGGCAGCTGATGAATGGCACGACAATGGGCCTCAGGAGCTCGTCACAGTATCTCTGCACATTCAAATTACCATTGATATAATACAATTGTGTTCATTGTCCGTAGCTTATGCCTGCCCATACCATAGCCCCAGGGCCACTCTGTTGACATCAGCAAACCGCTCACCCACAAGACGTCTACCATCTGTCCGGTTCATTTGAAACCTGGATTAATCCTTGTAAAGCACACATCTCCAGCATGCCAGTGGCCATTGAAGGTGAGCATTTGCCCACTGAAGTTGGTTACAATGCCAAACTGCAGCCAGGTCAAGACCCTGATGAGGACTACAAGCATACAGATGATCTTCCCTGAGATTGTATCTGACAGTTTGCGCAGAAATTCATCAATTGCCTAAACCCACAGTTTCATCAGCTGTCCGGGTAGCTGGTCTCAGATGATCCCGCAGATGAAGAAGCCGGAGGTCACGGGCTGGCGTGGTTACACGTGGTCTGCGGTTGTGAAGCCGGTTGAACAAACTGCCAAATTCTGTAAAACGACGTTGAACGTGGCTTATGGTAGAGAAATGAAAATGTAATTGTCTGGCAACAGCTCTGGTAGACGTTCCTGCAATCATGCAAATTGCACACTCCCTCATAACTTGAGACATCTGTGGCATTGTGTGGTGACAAAACACCATTTAGTGGCCTTTTATCCCCAGTGGTTTAATCAGCTTCTTGACATGCCACACCTGTCAGGTGGATGGATTATCTCTGCAAAGTTGAAATGCTCACTAACAGGTATGTACATAATTGGTGCACATAACAGGAAATAAGCTTTGTGTGTATGGAAATTCAGGGATCTTTTATTTCAGCTCATGAAACCAACACAATATTTCTGTTCATTTTCAGTCCCTATATCCACAATGTATTTGTCTGAAAAAGTGTGTAAACTGCCTACCCTCTCAGCAGAGGCAATTTTACACAAACACATGCAAAACAGGTAGCCTACATTAAATATACAAGTTCAATCAAAACGACGACACCCTAGCTCATGAGCTGTCCGTAAGTCATGAGTTGAATGCTTGGCGTTTTCACCGATCATGCTACAAAACACCTTTCATTACATTGTTTTGTAACTAAGTATTTGAATTCGAAAATATCTTACGATTACTGGATTTCTGAAAATGCCTACAGTTACATTTGTCTCTGTGAGAATAGTTGTGTTCACAAATCCAAAAATATAGGCCTATGCCATTGCATAATCAAATGCTTCCAACCAAACTACAGGCCTACCATTGTTGGATGAGCATTGGTGTCTAGCTGAAGGCTAGTTGTCTGGAGCAATTTGACCAGTCAAATGTGATATTCTGATTATCAAATTGTTAGTGGAATTTTAAATTCCTGTATGTTTTGTAGCCAAAACCAAATTCGCACTCTTTCTAATTCATTAATGATTTGTAAGTTCATTAATTATGCATGAAGTAGATCGAGACCAGTCTTAAAAGCCAGGTAGCAGCGTTTAATTCAAGAGAGTACTGCCCCATACACATTTTTCCACAGGTTATAAACTGAAAATGACGTCAGCGTTTTCTAAACGTTCTATCTATTTCACCAGTAGAGGGGCTCTCTAGCTCTCGAGCCTTCGCGTTATCAGCACGAAGTCAAGGTCAGTCAGTATAAATCAGCATTCTAGACAGTCTGGAGATCGGCCGTTCCTGCCACCTGGAGATTGTACAACTGAATGAACTAAGGAACAGACCTTCATTGTTACTAAACTCCTGACTACATTATATACAATTGGGAATGGGAGCAAGAGAGAAAATTCATATGTACAGTACATTATAGCATTTGGACTAGTCAGTTCTGATTGGAATGTATACATAATTAGTCATTTCAACCATAATTTCCTCTAACAATCCTCCCTTTGATCAAATATTATACATTCAAATCTACATCTAGTTTTATTAAACATAAAAAATAAAAATATTAACCTATTTATACAAACCTTATTATAAAGGTTTATCAGATTATCATATGAATAGACACATAACCAACATTATTATAAATGTTTATCCGACTCTTCACCCATCATTAATCAAATCTAACCTTAACTCCAACTGTTTTTAAACCTACATCAGAATCATAACTCTTCTTTCAGGATTTTCGTTACAATCTTTATTAAAAAACAGTCTAATATTGAAACAAAGTACAATCTAATTCTATCCTCAACACTAGTCTCATCAAACAGAAATTCCCAAATGATGAAAGATCCAGATTTGTCCACTTGTCCTGTAGTCAGGCATTCAGTCCTCCACGGGTCAGAACCTGGAATCCTCCCACACCGCACCATCTATTGTCATAGATTACTCCAGAGTCCTGGAAATAATAACTTTCATACATACACGCAACCAACCACGTCCGTACAAAACTAACACAGTCACACAGGTGAATGTAGCCCATAACACAGTGATCATAACATTTTTCAATTTTCCAAACGGATTATCAAAACCCAATCAGTCAGAGAAGTATCCACCCCAGAGTTTCTGCCAACCCGTGAGCCAGGGTGGTCAAACCAGCTGAGGCTTCAGGCACTGATTCGTCCGGAGCTGTGTTATTTGGGATGTAAGCACAAACATGTTCCTGATTATCACGCATACTTCTCCCTTTTCAGCCATTAACATATCTAATGCAATTCTATTCTGCCAAGCCTTCCAGCTGGTTGCTTCAGTCTGTTTTACAAAACCTTTAATAACATCTCTGGTATACCTGTTAAAGCGCTGTTGATTATCATAAATATAATTAATCCAGTCCACGTTCTTATGAGAGTAGAGCCCCGGAAATGCTTAACTCTAATCCTGCTAGGATCTGATTTCTTGCTTTGACTCATCTGGCATCTCCCCTGGAACCCCAATGTTATCAATGTATACCTTGTCATCAAATGACCCAGATGGAGTGCTTCTCTTTTCCCGTTTAGATAACTTCATGTCCTGGTGTCGAATGAGTGTAAAAGGCATCCCCACGCACATGACCCCACCCAATCTGTGGGTAATAGAATTGTTCCCCCACACAACCACAAGATGTCAGCTCTGGCCCATCTTCCTCTCAAATCCAACAGGGTCTTTTTAGTGGTAACATTCTCTGTTCTATTACAAGTACTAACTTCTCCTACATATTTTCATGAGTACTATACCGGGCCAAACAGTAATAATCTCCTCTGGATACTGTAAGGGAGGAACCTGGGGATTTAAATAGTGCAAATCGATACAACTGTCATTATCTGGCATTCCTGCTTTCGTGAACAGCTTTACCATACCGGCCCAAACTCCTCTACCCAGAACTGTACTAGGGTGTCGACCAAGACCTGGTCATCTCCATACCACAACCCTTGATCCTCCTTCATTTCTATTTAAAGGGTTAAGCGTATCTTTATGCCACTCTACTCTACCTTCTTCCATACTGGGTGAGTGGATTCATATAGCCCTCTCTCCCAATGAGCTATGACCTGTGTCCACGATCAATATGGAAACCTGCACCGATATCTCTTTTATTTTGGAACAAAATCCTTACCGTCTAAACCATGGGTCAAATTACCACTCTCCGCATACTCGAGTAGGACGTGCTGTATCAGGAATATGTCACCCACGATAAGACAGCTCAGACGAACAGCTTCCATGTGAAGCCCCACCCTCTCCCCTAGAACACATCGCTTAGCAAGAGCCAGACACATCTTCACTTCTATGAACAACAACAGTGAGGGAAGGACAGGTAAGGTATTTTTCATTCGAGAGATGGCCCCCAGAATTCTGTTAATTCCAGTTCTCCTCTCGAACTCTGTTATTGTTCGACAGTGTCAGTGTGCCTTACCCTCCCGCAGTGCGATATGAATCCGGGTAGCTCTTTCAGCTAGCTGTCACCAGGAGTCCTTGGTATGGTCCCCCCAACAAGCCTATGGGACTGGATTGAGTGACTTCACCTGTAGTTCACCTGTAGTGCATAAAATCTTGGACATACAGGTTTGGTTAACAAACAGTTTCTCATTTGTTCTGTTTATTAGCTAAAAAAAAAGTTTTATCAGTTAATTATCCCGTAGGTCACATCCTATTCTAGAACACAATTTACCCATCCCCCCTTTGTTACCTGGCTCCGCCCAGGTAACAACCTTGCCTTATTCTTAAACAATGACTTAGGTAAGATTTAGTGAATTATCCTTATGTCTGACATCATCATGTAGGAGCCCCTTTTAATTTTCCACATGTCCAATTCTCCCTTGGGCGCCCATTCATGTCAATCCTGTACCAATTCCCTGTCAAGTTTCTTATCTACTTTTATGAACTATCTGCGCTACTTATATATTTTCTTAAATATATATTTTTACCAATTTAAACCTTTTCTCTCATATCTCTCAAATACCACTAAGCTTCTAACTGTTTGACTTTATCTAAAATCATTGATTTTTAGAAAAAACATGTCTATGAGCAGCTTTTCTCTAAAGTCCTTACATTTCCTTAATCAATCTATCTTAATCCTAACAATAATCCTAAATCATCACAGATGTCCTATATTCCTGTTAAATGTACTATTTAAAAACTTATAATAATCAAACAAGGTCTAATAAATGCTAACCATATTAAAAATCCTTCCTACACTAACAAGCCCTCTCCTTCGGGGACCCTCAGTATTCTATCTGACAATAACATGGATTTAACATGTGTTGCAAAGTGTGGAATATCTTATCTACAGTAATTTATCACCCCTAAAAAACTGCAACTTATTTTTCTATGTAATTCCCTGCCCTATTGGCTTAATCTATTTATTCTCAATGATAAATATGACTTTTTCTCTGTTACAATACCAAATCATTAATAGCCCATTCAAAAACTTCACAGCTAATGTTGTAAAACAGAATCCTGAACCACTTTCTCATTTGTGGTTCAAACAATAATTCTAAACCCCTCAACCAAAACTCCATTATTATGAATTACCTTAAAACTAGTAACTCAATATGACCACATTCATCATACAAATGACTCTCCCCTGAGGCTGATCAGACCTCAGAAGACAGTCACGATAAGATCAATAGGTCATAAAATGTAAAGAGAATTCACTTGTATAATTAAAACTCATAATGTTCCATATGTGAGTGTGGCTCTTTAAAATACCTTTGCACTAAAACAAATAGTCCTAACAATGGTTTTATGTATATATACTAACAGACCTGTTTTAATTTGGTCGTTTATGGCCTCATTCTCCCCAAGATTATAATCCCAGGAAACCTCTAAAACTGAGACACGTAAACATACATTTTCCCAGAAGAACACAACACTCCTAACTAGCATTCACTATGCTAATTCCGATTCAGAAACTCAAAAGTGAACTATAAACTAAACCTAATGATGATTCCCCTTTAACTAAAATCATTAATCATTAGTTTTAAACAACGTCAATGTATATGTTTACTTAAATGAACATGCTACCCTTAGATACAATTTACCCGATAACATTATTGTATTACTTTTTCCCCTCTGCCGCAAATGTCGTACATTTCTCAGTGTAAGAAATCCGTAATTTAATCCCCGATATTTAATAAATATGCATTCACATTCTCCCATGGCTCCTTTAATTGACTTATTTTAGATAACTTCCATCCGTCCCGGAATGAAGAATCCTACTTAAGCACGCCTGTCTACGTATCAGGGGAAAAGTTTGAATAACGAAATTCAACCTAGCTTACTTCCCGAAACATATGCAGTTATGTTTTTCTATAGAGGTTGCTTTTCAAACTTGAAATACCCTAACATGGTTCCACACAATTGAAAAGTGCTCAAATTCACTGGTGTTACATAAACAATCAAACCTGGAATCACAACCATGGAATCCATTACCACGATGTTTTACGAATCATACATCCAGTCTCTCTCTCCCTAACATGGTTCAATCCAAACAAACGCCACAAACCTTGATGCCTACCTAGGTATCAGCTGATAGTTTTTAGCATCTTTCCTGACTATCCTGGCAATTCTCAAATTACTGTTAAAAAATGTATTTTGTAATTTATATCAACTTCTGAAAAGTTACTCGAAACACCAATACACACACTAACAGACAAACAATTTTCTCCGTTATCCCCAGTCCCTGGCGACAAAAGTGCCTCGCTAGTGACGTCATCATCAAGCGCTCAACCTTGGCTCAATCCGTAGCGACTTTAAATGAATTGTAAATAATTGTTGTTCGATTAACCAAACCTAATTTATCACATCTGTTCAAATCCTGAATGATAATTTACCACCCCAACCAATATCTCTAAATTCGCTAATTTTATAAAAACATTTCGATGGGCATAAATCGTAATTGTCTCTTTGTTATCATTTAGAATCCATTTTGCTCTAAGTAACTGTCTCATCTTTGACTTAGTATTTTAATTACAACTCTATTGCCAATACGTTATTCACTTGTCTAATTAAAAACTCATACTAGCATTATGTGAGTGTACACCTTTAAAATACCTTGTCTCTGGGAACAGGGAAATCCCCTTAACCCAAACTTTTACTACTACAACGACACCCAATAATTCTGATAATCCCTTCACATCGTTTGTTTTAAATCTCTTGATGTAACTTATTTTTCTATCTTCAAATTGTCGTCCCACAATATTTTTTACACTGTCATACACTCAAACCACTGTGATTAACGTGCACTGTCCCTTTAAGATAAGACATTATTTTTCCCCGTAAAGAAAAACAGAGAAAATAGATAGTGTTTTTTTAGGATACTTTAACTTCTAGTTCGAATTCCCAGGCGTTACCTAACCAAAAATCAATACTCGGAAAAACAATCACAACTTTTTACGATTAAACTATTCTTACCTATTTTATAGTCCAAGCGTTGCACTATATAGCCCATTTAGTGCTTGGCACTTCTGTTGCAAGCTGTGGCATCTTTACGATACTTCTCCTTTTTGAAATGAAATGTATCTGGAACTTCTGGCAGCTTTTGAAAAGTAACTCTAAGCTATAATGCACGCATTTTTCCTCTAAATGCCACAACCCCTTTTCTCGGTTTAAATTTGAGGAACGATGTTGTTAAACGTGCAACGTCATCACACATCTGCCTGCCTCTGTAAAATATATATATTCCCTCTTCAGATTGCGTTCAGTTTTAAATTCTAATCATCAAAGTAACCCTAACCCAACTTCTCAACTTACCATACTCTAACATTTAAACGTACCATGTTTTGTGCTAAATTTATCATATGTCAGTCGATTCATAAATAGCTATAACGTCCGGATAGCCCGAAATTGTATCGTATCTCTCCGTTATTCCCTACATTTAACTTTAGGTGACTTTCTCTTCTATGATACATTTATTTAAATACGACTCCCATCTCAATACATTATTCCACCAGATCATTTTGGGCAAAATAGCGTTTTTCATCGAAATTGTCTCGCCATTATTTTTAATGCCTTCTTTTTTAACAAAATGTATTCAATCTAAAACACATAATAAACATTCATTTCATATCTTTTACAAACACTGGCGACCATATTTTTCAGGCAAAACATGCAAATAGGTCAATTACAATCTAAAATCAATTTTTGTTAACCGCCTCGGCCGGGATTACAATTAAACCATCTTGTATTTTTCTTTTGACTCACCTTATCCATTTTTCTCAACATTATTATTATAATTGTCCGTAGTCCCAAAACTTTGACACCGGGAATTCCCAGAAAATCGTCCTAATTACGGATATAGCAAGGAAGGGTTTTAAATATCAGCTTCCATTCAGGTTCTTTGTCTGAGTCAGATTTTGGATGCTTCCCTTCCATTCTCTTTGTTCTCGTATTACGGTAATCTCCCGCTAGTTTTTCGACACTTCTTTTGAGGAATTTCTAAACAATCCTTCCTTTTCTGTCTGACTATTTGTGTGTCTCTTTTATGGAAATCTTATCAATAGCTTTGACTTTTGAATCAGATATGTTTTACCTTGCAACTATAAGCCCAGGGTTTGTAAAGCCCTAGTTAAAATCGTATTTTCCGGTTGTGTCAGAGGGCTTTTAAAGAACGCTAATAATCGTTATCTCATGCCACTAATTGTTAGACTTCCCTCTCGCATGGAACTTTCCTGTCTATAGATATGGCTTTTATCTCATTTCTTTAGATTTAAGTTCCCTTCCTCCTTATTTGGATATTTCCCGTAGTATTAGTTGAATCGGAACGATGATCAATACTGCCACTTTTCAAATGACCAATCCAGTTATCTTGCGCATTCTTGCCGTCTCCCTACACCCAGTATTTGTACAAGCTCACCGTCCTATCCCCCAGTACCTATTTAATATCCCGTCTTAATCTCGGGCGGGTGTGCCTCTCATGATTAAGTTTAGTTTATTTACGGTAGTGCACATTACCACAGGTTATTTTCGAACCTGCTTCAGTGTATATCGGTTATACAAAACCCAGTGTATGATGGTCATACAAACCCAGTGTATATCGGTTATACAAAACCCAGTGTATGATGGTCATACAAACCCTGTGGGAATAGCAAAGCTCCCATTATTGATGAATTCTGAAAATTTCAGATCAATTAAAGAGCTCAAATCCCCCCAAAATCGAGAATAAAGGCTACTTTACCTGCTGCCGGCTGGGAAAACATTGTTCGTTTGAATCTAGTCACCTTCCCTGTACTCCGTGATAATACGCAGGCCTGAATTTTAACCTCAATTCAGAGGTCAGGTCTTTAGTAAAACGAGTCAAAAACTCGTCCGTGCACGATTTTCAGCGTACTACCTCCAGATAACAGAGAGGGGTATTTAGATCCGGGATCGAAGGACCAATTGTTAGTGGAATTTTAAATTCCTGTATGTTTTGTAGCCAAAACCAAATTCGCACTCTTTCTAATTCATTAATGATTTGTAAGTTCATTAATTATGCATGAAGTAGATTGAGACCAGTCTTAAAAGCCAGGTAGCAGCGTTTAATTCAAGAGAGTACTGCCCCATACACATTTTTCCACAGGTTATAAACTGAAAATGACGTCAGCGTTTTCTAAACGTTCTATTTCACCAGTAGAGGGGCTCTCTAGCCTTCGCGTTATCAGCACGAAGTCAAGGTCAGTCAGTATAAATCAGCATTAAGACAGTCTGGAGATCGGCCGTTCCTGCCACCTGGAGATTGTACAACTGAATGAACTAACAGACCTTCATTGTTACTAAACTCCTGACTACATGATATACAATTGGGAATGGGAGCAAGAGAGAAAACTCATGTACAGTACATTATAGCATTTGGACTAGTCAGTTGAATGGAATGTATACATTAGTCATTTCAACCATAATTTCCTCTAACACAAAACTACGCCAACACTCAAGTAGCCTGTTAATGACACTTCCAGTAATGAACAAGGTGGACCACCGCCAACTTCAAAGATTTTAATTGGCTGAATCCCTTCTACCAGGATATGACTTGTGCTAAATGTCGTAGTGCAATCTAGACATATGCCACGTTCTGATGGGACCAATTTCAATTTAGCATTTCAGTCACAACTTGACACTGGCTGATGCAGTGTGTTGTGTAAGGCGAGTACTGGGGTACCTGTTAACAGCATCCAGGTAAAATGTGTATAACTCGACAGTGTATGAGCCTTAAATTCTAGGCATAACCAAGTGGTCAGACACTCATTATAACACCCTTTGAATTCAGACATTGAAATAGCATGGTAAATAGAAAGCAGCAATAGCCTTATATTGTTCTGGCTACAGAGGCTTTAAGTTCTAGGATGAGTAGTAGTCAGCTGTAGTTAACCATTGATTTGGACTAATATAGCTTAATGCCACAAGCTTGCTTTACTCCAGTTCTAGTAACACTAGCCTCAACATGGTCACACCTTGCTGCCAAAATGCAGTTTATGGAGCTGTGTGCTTAGATTATTCAGGCCCCATCCTGCAGCAGTTGACCAAAAGTGGCAGGGTGGCCACAGTTAGAATTGCTGATCACCCCTTAAAGGCCAACATGTCGTAAGTGCCTGAGATGAAAGATATTCAAATGCGTCGCACAAAGCATCTACCTAGCCAACTTAGATACCAAATAAAGTCCTCACTTGTGATATAATCCCCAAACTGGATGCAGCCACATCCCATAACAATCAGGACAAGGTACAGATTGTAAGAAAATATTTATTAAGATCCAGACTTAATTATATTCACAAACACCGCAATCACTCCCGATTCAGTCAGTGGTTTCATTTGTTCCTGTGGAGAGAATAAAATTAAGTTAGATCTCATCTAGGAATATGACGTGTAGAACAGATTTCTCCATCTCATACCATTGTATGGAGAGTGACTGGGGTCTGGGCCTAAGTGGTTCCTTTAGGTTGGTTCATTTGCCAGCTGAAGACTGACATATTTAGCCCTAGGGTGGATGCCAGGCATTTGCCTCCCAGGACTAAGGCCTGTGTTGGAAGTAGTTGTGGAGGTCAACGGTCTTCTGGTGGTGGTGAGGGTAGTGGGTGGAAAGGTGGGCTGAAATGCTATGATTGGACAGAGAGTCAGGTGTAAAAAGCTGTAACAGTTTTACCACCCTCTTTAGCTGCACAACTACCGAACACTTACTTTTTACAGGAACTCTAGTCAAGATGGTGCCAACTCCTGGAGAGTCTGCCTCAAACCGCCAATATGCAAACAGCTTGTATAGGTCACTCAGTGGATAGACACACCGAACTGTCACCCTAAAAAGAGAACTGAACATTAAAGCCACAAGTGCCTGTAGTGGGAGTTAATGACTGATGTAAATATTTTTAATTCAACCAATGAGGTAGTAGATTATCAGTGAAGTCACGTACACAGAGGCAGTATCCCTGCTTTTGACTGGTGCGTTCACAGATTGGCTCTTGTGCTCAACGTTGATATCATTTTCGTAGGTAACATGCTGATGGTGAACCTAGATGACAAGAGGACGTCACAAGCCTGAACATGATTCATTGAATATCAAACTGTTGCAAGCCATGTCTAAAAACGAAATGGTTGTGCCCATGTCAGGCCTCATGAAAAATAGACACCTGTCAGTCAAAGCGAATATTTAAATAGTCAGCCTGTATGCTGACAGTTTGAGATGGAGGCTTGCTAATCTCGTGGACCGATTCTGCGCCTTAACCAATGACGGGCTGCATTGATAACAGAAGTAGTTCAGGCGTTTATTTTGCAGATTATTTGGACGCATCAGGATTGGGCAATTTCTAAGACATATGTAACCAGAACTAAGTCATGCAGCTGAACAAATTAAGCAAGATGATTTCTGAGTTACCAGATTAGATGCTGACAAACTTATTTGAAGTAGTCACTGGTAGGGCCAGTCACTTGAATGATTCAAATTGTATGGGTTGGACAGTTATACCTGGACCCTGGTACCACAGGTGTGGAGTCCAAAGCTAAAGAGAACCCTGGTGTCATCTGTCTCTTGAGGCCTGCAGGTGGAGTCCAGGAGAAAGGTTCCGTTGGGTTCAGCTCCAGGGATGGCCAGAGTCACATCAGTAACGACTGTCACCACCCCTTCAGTGGAACACACTAGAGAAAGTTGTGTTAGAGCTGGGCTAGAACAAAGTGAATGATCAACACTAAACAGTCAGGCAATAAATTAAGTTGCAGCAAAGATGAGGCACTAGTAGTTACCTATGACCTCAGTAGTCTGGAAGAGACACGCTTTGGCCAAGGAACTCTTGACCTCCAAGGTCTTAGGAAGTCGTGAGTGAATTTCAAACGAGCCGTAGAACTGCTTCAAATTGATGTCCTGGGAAAAAAAGAAAAGGTACATTTTAAATAATTATAACTCCTACTTGAACCAACAAGCCAATTTAAGCGCTTGACCAATGAGCATCTCACCTTATAAGTGTAGCCAACAGAGAAGAGGGGCACTTCCAGGTTCAGACTCTTGCTGTCATTCTGCATGATGTAGCCCAGCTTGGCTGCCAGATTTGTGGTCAGAATGTAGGGGCCAACACCCACCTCCCACAGGTAGTCAAATGACTTATGGTCCATCTGGAAACTGATGCTTTTCTCATTGCAGATGCCTTTGAAGACCGGGGGAACTGACGAAGAGAAGATCAACCCAATAGTGCCAAAATGACATCAGGGGTAAACAGTGGTAGATCGCTGGGCTGCGTCCACGTTAGGCAGTGGTCAGAACCAGAAGGCTCAGAAGACTGAGAAATATCACTTCCAGCCCAGGTCTCTTAATAAAGTTCAAGTCAACTTACAGACATCATTGAACTGAGCCACGACTGAGGCCAGGTAGTAGAAGGGCTCCTCTTGAGGCAGGATGACCAACGTGTAGTTGATGTCCAACGAGAACTGAAGAAGCCCCTCTGGAGAGTACTATGGATATGAACTCATTTAGAAACAAAAGCTTACATCCACATATTAGGGGTGAATCTGAGGTCCCCAAAACCCATTGGAAAATGTTGAGGAACCTTGGATCTCCTCCAATGAGAAGTGTCATGAGAATTTTCTATCCCAGTGATTATAACTACAATCAAGCTTTGACCAATTCCCGAGATTAAGACCCTGGGTTTAATAAATAGGAAAAGACTCAGCTTATGCAAAAGGTAGTTCTTTATTCACGAGAAGGTGCTAAGAAACCTATAATGCGCACAGCCTTCTATATAACTCCTACAAGTGCATCTGTTCCTCCCTGGGGGGGGGGGGGGGGGGCTTTCTCCTGTCCTTGGTCTCACAGTACTAACACATGTGTTGTCAGTTCCTCTTTATCACAAACACAATGTTCCCACTGTCTCACAATATTCTAGTATTGTGTCTAAACACATCGTCTAAGCTTCTGTAACTATTAGGGTGAAATACTTCAGTCATAACTCTCAATGTCATTCAGATTCTCTTATTACTTTAAACATAAATTCCCTTATCAAGAAGCCGTGAGGAAATACTGAGAAAAACCACAGTAGTTCATTAGAGTGTAAAAATAAATATTTCTCTTTACCAGCTTGTGAACAACGGCATCCTCAAATGGCACCCTGAGAATGTAGGCATGTAGGGTACTATTGGGCTGGGGGACCATGGTTATGACGAGACCACTTTTATTCGCCTCTGGTATGGTGAAGTCGTGACCATTGAGCTTCACAACCACCAGGTCAACATCGTAGGAGAGGTTCCCCAGGTAAACAGTAAACACACGATCCTCAAGGACTGTTTCTGTGGTTGGGGGGGGGGGGTGACAAGTGTCGTTAGCAATTATGACCATGGAGCTGAAGAGCCACTTCGGATAGGCTAGTAGAACTTACGGTTAATGATGGAGAGGTGCTGGATCAGAAGGGGTGTGTTCATGGGCCTGTGGAGGCGGAGTCTGGTCTCCACACCACAGTCATCAAGAAAGATTTGTTCATAGTAGAGATGGACCACATAGAACTCACGGTACATGTTGTCCATCACAAAGCTCTGGAAGAGTTGAAACCGTTATGAAGAATCTGCCATTAGGTTATATGGTACAAAGTAGAATATTCAAGGTGTACAGAGGACATGAGTGACTGAAGCCATTTGCAGCTTCTCTGCATCAGAATACAAGTTAAGCGTCTCCATGTGACTGGTCAGATGCCGGCCTAGTACGCTACTGACTTTTCTGTATCCTCCGGCAGCGTTGAAAGGGATGCTGATCTGGACAGTGGTGTCACTGATGTCCAGGCTGTAGCCTCGCTCTGCTGTGATGGGCTCATCCAGGAGCTGCCCATCCACCCCCATTGAGATCTTGCTGCTCTCCAACCCAGAGAGGCCAGAGACCAGCGGGGACAGCAGAGTGGGGGTCTGCCAGACCAGCCCCGCCCCATCATACATCCCTTCATCTGGAAAGAGATTACAAGTGTTAAGACCCTGTGAACAATTCTTCCTCTGGAACTGAGTGATCGAAACATCACAGATCTGAAATAACTTCATAGGTGAAAGTATTATTTGCTTAACTGAGCCATCACTATTGCTTAAGACAATCCAGTCCCTTCAGGTCTGATCCTTGATTATGTGGAACCTGATATTGCACTGGAACTTACTAGTGCTGCACGCAACAATCCAGTCCACCATCATAACCACCCATCTCTGCCTGGAGAACAGTATGGGATGGACCACCTCCACCACTGAACCATTGATCTGGAATTGAAGAATGGATGAAGTGTACTTGCCAACAGTACAAAAGGGGCATTTCAGTAGTCTAAATAAGTGGCTTCCTTCCCATCCTGCATAACCCTGGTTTTAAACATTACGCAATGAAAGACCCTCTCGGAATACAGCCACCAGTCTAGGTCATTAATGTCAAATTAATCAAGCCTGAAGACAACCAAGATAAAGGAAGCCATTTAACAGGACATTTAAATACTCACCATGGAGACAGACCCCATGACAGACCGTGGTGTGTAGGGTGAGCGGAACACCAGTCTCCCCCGGGTGAGGTGGAACACGTAGCCCAGCTCCCGAGCCTCTGAGAATGACATGGGAATCAGCTGCTGCCCCTCCTGCTGGAACATCACCTGCCAGGTAGACGTGGCAGAGCTGTGGGCCTGATGGGGAACAAGAGACAAGGCATGCATGGTGGTATTGGGGACAAACTGGTGGAGCTCATCTAATTGAGAATTTGCCTAATAGCCTTTAGCTTACTTTAGCAAGGGCAGCAGTCCAGGCATCCGTTGTACCAGACAGACAAGAAACGTCACTCCTCATTGACACCTACAGGGTAACATAATACTCTCCTATAAAAATACACAAGCCCACCTCCACGAGCCCTGATACGCAGTCTAGATCCATGCATCAGTACCTCCATATAGTTCTCCTCGCAGCTGACTTCTCTGGGGGACCAGGGTAGAGGGAGGGAGCAGGTTGCAGTCACAGAGTAGGTGGCTTCCACTCCATTCGCATCAATTGTGATCAAGTTAAAGCTAAAAGTGAACACCTCATCGTCCTAAGACACAAAAACAAGACCTTCAACTGAGATACCTGGTAGTAATTTAACTAGAAAATATAGTTTAAAAGCCCTTCCCATTGGTACAGATATCAACTCAATGGCTACTCCACATTGGTTCAATGTAATTGAAATGTTGATTTAACCAGTTTGCCCATGGGTTGTGGCTTTGAAAAGACCACAATGCACAGCAAATATATGAACCTGGTTGTCAGTGTGGCAGGAGAAATAGGAGGCTCGGAGTTCAGCATGGCCACGCAGAGGGAGGATACTGAACATGTAGCCACACTCTGACCCATACTGCTTAGTGATGGGGTGAACGCCATCAGCATCTAGATAGGGGTAAAGAACTGGGTCATATCAAATGATTTGAATATGCTAAAGTCCAATACTAAATAAAAATCAGTTTATTCTTAAGTGGTCCAACAGGCACAGTGAGACAAATATACTGCAGCACCAGCTACCAAACCCTGGCCAAGACATGTTAAGATGCCATGTTCATGAGCTGACCAAACCTGGTTTCAGGCCCATTTTGCATCAGAATTCAAGTTAAAAGCCTACTTACCAACCGCTTCAAAGCGAGGTTTGTTCCCAGCAAATGAGAGTTGGGTTGTTACCAACAGGTATCGATCCCGGCATGCAGTCTCAATGGCCCCTATAAAAAGACACAAGGTGAGAATCTGAAGGGTGGAAGCTAAATGATTCTCAACAATGCCGTGTTCTATAGCTTGTATAAAAGGCTCATCTGACCCAATTTAAGTTTCTTACCTCTTGGAAGGTCAGAACATCTTACACTAGGCCATACAGACAGGAGTACAACTACTCTGCAAGAAAAACAATAGCACAGGTCAATAAAAGGTTGCCAGCATCAAAACACTTATTCAAAACATTTATGCCCACCACCAAACTTACCCCACCCAACACCCAAAAGCCATTTCTCGGTAGAAGTGTCTAACCCTAGCCAGGAACAGCTCGTAAACTACACCTGCTAGTTAACACACCATCAACTATCACGTACTGACAGTATCCTAGCCAAAACAACAGTTGATAAGTAGCATGTTCTCTGGCACTTTTATATGGGGGTGGTGCTGTGATTGAGGTAATTAATTAGCTAATTGGGTCACATAGTTGGTCATCTTGCCAGAGCCTAGGGGCCCAGCTAAATAGTCTGAAGTGGATTCGTCTCCTCATCTCTTCTCCTTCCCCCTTTCTTAGGATGTGTTTTCCATCTCCACTGAATAACAATATTAACGGATCATGTAAAGTGTTGGTTTCATGAGCAGAAATAAAAGATCCCAGACATTTTCCATATGAACGAAAAGCTTATTTCTATCAAACTTTGTGCACAAATTTGTTTACATCCCTGTTAGTGAGCATTTCTCCTTTGCCAAGATAATCCATCCACTTGACAGCTGTGGTATATCACAAAGCTGATTAAACAGCATGATAATTACACAGGTACACCTTGTGCTGGGGACAATAAAAGGCCACTCTAAAATTTGTCACACAACACAATGCCACAGATATCTCAAGTTTTGAAGGTGAGTGCAATTGGCATGCTGACTGCAAGAATGTCCACCAGAGCTGTTGCCAGAGAATTGAATGTTCCTTTCTCTACCATAAGCCGCATCCATCCGGCCTCACAACCACAGACCATGAGTAAGGCGTTGTGTGGGCGAGTGGTTTGCTGATGTTAACGTTGTGAACCGAGTGCCCATGGTGGCGGTGGGGTTATGGTATGGGCGGTGTAGAGAAATGCTATTTCTTATGAAGGTGACCAAACTTGTGTTAATAAAGGGCTACAACTCAAAGTAGAGCCTGTGGGGTCCCCTACAGGATAGCTCCCGCATTACACTAATGGCCAAAACCAGCGCACACACACATAATCTCCTTTGTAGCTGAACATTGTGCCCGAAGAGGATTCTACGATGACGGACAGACAACTGAGCCAATGGCGGAAGACTACAGACTACACCCCAGCTGAACCAATCCAAAGATCCGATCTTCCAGAATCAACCTACTTTCTATTCTATATATTAGTGGTGTACTGATTGTAACGGTCTCTTCTTCGTCTGCAGTTCCGTACGAACCAGCGGGAGAGCCGTAATTACGCTGTTCTAGATATCTTCACTCTGAATAAACTGTAGCTTGTCATACAATTTACCACCTTGTCTGAATCGATCCTTGACCGACTCGCCCGTCTACATATCCAATTTCTAACAGAAATGGTAGCAGAGGATAGTTTACTAACGATCCAGTCGAAGTGAATTGATTTGGGTGTGGGGGTGGCGAGTTGGTGAAAGGACGGTTCAAATAAAAAAAATAAAAAAAGACGGGTGAAGACTTTCGGGGGAGGGCAACAATTCTGCTCAACTGGGAAAACTGATTTCAAGGTGCACCATAAAAAATAAGGTAAGCAAAAGCCTGTTAAATCAAACTTTGCATATTGTCGTATAGTCTGTCCAAATTTTGATCAGTTTTTCCGAGTAAGTATGAATTCTTGTGTAAATTTATAATTTGCTGACGAGTCGAAATAACAGTGTATGTGAACATATGTAGTAACGAACCGGCGACGGCCGGTGTGATATAAATCATTGATGAGATATCAGTAAGGGGATAGCTAATTACTATTCATTAAATCTGGCGCCGAGGGGATAAATTGTAATTTTATCCCGTGACCCGGTACGGCTCAGTCTGATAGAGATTCACCGATAGGGGTCGGACATGTGTAATAATTCTGATAGGGGTCAGCTCGATAGGGATCAGGAATAGAGATCAGTAAGGGGGTAGTTAATTACTATTCATTAAATCTGGCGCAGAGGGGATAAATTGTAATTTTATCCCGTGACCCGGTACGGCTTAGTCTGATATAAATTCACTGATAAGGATCGGCTTTCAGGGGTCAGAGATATAACGTGTTGTTTTGTCTTGTTTTGTCTATTTGTAACTGTTTATGTTATGTTAAAATGCAATGTGGTTGTAATTGTTTCCATTAAGATTGTTGGTGGTTAGATAGAGGGAGAGATAGAATTATAATAAGGGATATTGGATAAATCCGAAACTTCTATATTGTATGTACCTATGTTAATAGGTACATGTATAAATGTATAATCAGGAACGAAATGACTGATGTATAATTGAAATAATATCTGAATATAATATTTAAATATTGAGACTAAATAGTCGAATAGATCCCTTGGTTGTGCGCTCCACAAATGCTATACCAGCCCATGCGTTTTTTCTCAACCTGAATATACAAAGGAGAAGCTCTGAGATAAGGCAGAGTACGAGCAGCAGTGTCTCTTCGAATACATCGTGGGTATTAATCAACGTCGGGCGAAGTATATGTTAACTATATTCAGATAGAAGGAGAGAATTTCGATTAAAACTACGATTAAATTCCGATTGAATTAAAATTAAATTACGTTTAAAGCAAATTCACAATGGCGACCCCCAATACTCCAAAGCTGAGGTTTAATGAGTTCCTAGAACAAAAATTTGAATATAGATCAGGGGGAAAGGAACGATGGACGCCTATAAAGAAAGTTTGGGAGGGATTGAAGTTAAGATGGACACAAGCAGGTTATCTAGGGGGGTGGCCGCCAACAGGGGCCCAGCTGAAAACAATGGAATGTGAGTTGAGAGGGACGTAGCAGGAGGCCAGAGACAAAGAAGTTGAAAGAAATAAAAGCATGTATTTAAGAACCAAGGGACCAAACAGAGAATGAACAGAAGGCGGGGCCATTGCATCTCCCACTGGTCTGCTTACTGGCGTAAATGAAGATTTGTGAGAATCAAATCCTGTGCATGAAACACGCTTGATATTCAGTCGGGGACTAATATCGATATGAATGAGGTCGGGGACAAAGCGAGTGTGGTACATTAGGTGTTTCAGTTGGAGCTGGAACCGCAAAATTCTTTTTGCGGATTTATATTATGAGGTTTGAACTATACTAATGTTGTAGAATTACATAATCAACATCTGAACATACTTACGTTAAACATTAATTGAGCCACTGAGTAATAGATAAGCTGTACACTAGGTACGGGGCGAAGGGTGTGGTCGATGTAAGACGGGAGTGGTGTTCTAACCAAATGCTGAGAAATAAGGTAGATTTATTTAGTTATTTTAATTCATTTATACAAGTACTTCCCGGGTATTGATTTTGGTTTGATTGTTCAGATAACATCATTGAAATTAAACAGGAGGTCAAGGTATACTAACATTAGAATCTGTTTTCATTATGGAGAACAATGAAAGGCCCGCAGAGTGGATTGCAGGCTGAGGTTTTTATGTTAAAGGGACAGTGCACATTTATCACAGTTGTGTGTGTCTGTCTAATGGCTGGGTATTTAAGAAGTATTTTGGGGAGACAATTTGGAGAAACACGAATAAGACATGAAACATCGAGACAAATTATTTGAGTTTGAGGGGATTATCATAATTATTAGGTTTTGTTTTTGTAGTAAATGTTTGGGTTAAGGGGATTTCCATTTTCCCAGAGACATGATATTTTAAAGAGGCACGCTCACATATGGAACCTTTATGAGTTTTTTATTTTATGAGTTTTAATTACACAAGTGATTTTTATTTTATTTTAAGGATAAAGGGTTCTTTAATATGTCTATGGTATGGAACACGAATATAGGGGGATGGTGTAACTTGTGACCGGATTTCATGGCTCTCTCGGGTGGTCTGATCAGCCACAAGGGGGTACCATTTGAATAATACATTTGTGGTCATGGGTGATACTGTTTTAAAAAATGAATAAAAAGATTTAAAAAGTTTTTTGAAATTTAATTTGTTTTTTAAGGTAACTTAATTATAGTGGAGTTTACTTAACCTATATAAAGACTTTAGAAATTGCCACCATAGACATGTTTTTCTAAAAATAAAAATCCATGAGTTTAGACAAAGCCAAACAGTGAGACATTTAGTTAAAATGTGGAAACATGGGAAAAGGCAGACAGAAGAGCCCTCCCCCGCACTGCAGAGACCTTGACGGTTGGAGAGCAGAGAGGAGAAGTTTTAGAAGGGAGCCAGGACGAGCAAAGATAACAGAGTGTGTAGATAACAGTCACTGAGTGGAGACAAAAGGGAGAATTGGACATGTGGAAAATTAAAGGGGCGCTCCTACATGATAATGTCAGAACAGAAGGATAATATACTAATCTTACCGAAGTCATTATTTAGAGTAGGTAAGGTTGTTACCTTGGCAAAGCCAGGTATCAAAAGGGGGATAGGTAAATTGTGGTCTAGGATAGGATGGGGCCTATTGGATAAGAAACTAATATTTTAAAAAATGTAGCTAACAAATGGGCATAGAAGTTAAAGATAGAATCAGATAAAACATGAGAAACTGTTTGTTAACCAAGCCTGTATGTCCAGCATTTTATGCATTATAGGTGAACTGCAGGTGAAGTCACTCAATCCAGTCCCAGAGGCTTGTTGGGGGGACCATACCAAGGTCTCCTGGTGACAGCTAGCTGAAAGAGCTACCCGGATTCATATCGCACGGTGGGAGGGTAAGACACACTGAAACTATCGAACAATAAACAGTGTTCGAGAGGAGAACTGGAATTAACAGAATTCCGGGGGCCATCTCTCGAATGAAGAAAATCCTCCCTGTCCTGTCACCCCTGTTTTTGTTCATAGAAGTGAAGATGTGTCTGGCTCTTGCTAAGTGATGTGTTCTCGGGGAAAGGGTGGGGCTTCACATGGAAGCTGTTTGTCTGAGCTGTCTTATCGTGGGTGACATCCCAAATAACACAGCTCCGGACGAATCAGTGCCCGAAGCCTCAGCTGGTTTGACCACCCTGGCTCACGGGTTGACAGAACTCTGGGGTGGATACTTCTCTGATTAATTGGGTTTGATAGTATGTTCAGAAAATGGGGAAAATATTATGATCACTGTATTATGGGCTACATTCACCTGTGTGACTGTTTTAGTTTTATGGGGCTGTTGTCTAATTCCCTGTGTATGCCTTAATTCCAGGACTCTGGAGAAATCGATGGAAATAGATGGTGATGTACCAGCGGATTCCAGGTTCTGACCCGTGGAGTGCTGAATGTATGTCTACAGAACAAGTGGACGAAAATTATAAATGAAATTATATTAAATTGGGAGGGTGTCCGTATGGGGATTACAGGATAACCGCCTTGGGACAGTTCTGGGATTGGAAGAGAGGGTATCCTTATAGCATAGGGGATCCCACAAAGGTGGATAGGTTTTCCATGATATGGGAAAACCTGGGAGCACTGTTGAACTTTGTAAAGGTGATGAAATCCTACTAACCAACAAAACTATTAAGCTCTCTGATGCAGGCACTTACACCCTCGGACTACAAAGGACCGGGACAGACACGATGGGTGTGTTTTCTATTAAGGTGCTGCCAAAACCAGAGGTCCCAGATGAACCAGGGCCAGACACACTCCTCTACCACCCCTGGACCGAACCTGCCACCACTGTGTTAAAAATCCCATTCAGGTAATTAATGTTAGAGACTATTCAGCTATTGATCAATTAGGCACTGAGACTGGTGTTATTGGTAGGGACAATTTGTGGCTTTCTTATGAGGTATACAGTTAAGACCCTGAAAAGAAAGGACTGCATGAGTTACATGAAACATTGGTCATGATAGACCTGTTCTGGCTACACACCCATTTGCTATAGGAGAAAAGGAGGGGTGGAGGTTTTTACCTGGTTGAGGCCAATTCAACTCGCTGTTCCTCTTTGGCATTGATTATGGGAGATTGCCTGAAGCTTATTGCAGTAGTAACATCACCATTAATTCCACTTGGCCAGTTACAGGCCTAAACCAAACTAGTGGTCTGGCTGATGTGTGGTGGATCTGTGGACCCAAAAGAGTGCTGAGACCCATTCTTAGAGGAGACTGGCAAGGTACGTGTGCTCTGACCAGTTTGATAATTCCACTGACCATTGTTGATGTTACTGCTGAACAGTTGTTGGGTTCTGTATCCAGGGGACCTGAAAACATTCCATTCCATGGGAGACATAGAAGTAGTGCTCCATGGGCAGAGGATGTAGTTGACATACACACTAACCTGTTGGGAGTGCCGGTGGGGGTTCCTCATGAGCTTCAGGCCTTGGGCAGGAATGATGGATTATAGGTCCAGCCATAGTGGATGCAAGACAGACTGCATGGATTCATTACATCTACTATGATCAACAGCGTTTTGTTAATTACCCCCGTGATGCACTCACTGGTATGTCTGAACAGTTTGAGGCCACATCTAGGGTTGCCAGACAGAATAGACTTGCTTTGGATATGCTTCTTGCCAGTCAGGGGGGCGTATGCAAGATGTTCGGTGAACAATGTTGCACGTATATTCCTAATAACACCAGTCCAGATGGTAGTATATCTAAGGCCCTTAGTGGGCTTGATGCACTATCTGCTGAGATGAGGACCATGGCGGGGGTGGAGGAGTCTGGCCTGTTCTCTTGAGTGGGAGCCTGGTTTTGGTAAGTACACTAGAATGGTGGTTACTGGATTTCTGACCCTAATTTTTGTATTTTTGTTATTTGATGTGGTGTGCTGCTTGCATCATACCGTGTTTCAAGAAGTCTGTTATAGATGTGGTGAAGGCTTCAGGCATGATGATGCCTTTGCTTGATGCTCCAGTTGGAGATGCTGATACTGAAGCATGCTTTCAGGGGAGGATGGGACTGACTGAGGATGACCCATGGTATGCTGTGGGTGAGGTAGTAGAATAAATCTTACACCACCACAGTTCCTTGTTATACATCTTTATGATGGGTTTTCTTTCCAGTATGTTTGTTCTCCCTGTTGTGAAGGTTTCGAGTCCCTGGGTGGCATGAAGCCCAACTGGTGCAGGATAGGAGTAGCTGAGAGGACCAGATGGTTTATAATAATGCTTTGCTTTGCTTTACTCTGTTTTCCATGACCAAAGTTTTATCCTGTATCTTACATGACAATAAACAATAAAGTGTTATCCTGTTTTTGCTAAGTGACACCCTTGTGGGTGTCAAAAGGGGGACTTAAATTTCACACCATTTTCTTTTGTTCTGTTTTTGAATGAGCTGTTCTCTTTTGACATGAAGGTATTTTAAACTCTGTGACTGTTATATGATTCATTGCTGAATTTTTGTTCACACCCTTGGGGGTGTGAAAAAGAGGGATTATTGGATCCTGTGTTTTACATTATAGCCATTACCATATATATGATTGAATATTATCTGCTGTTGGCTTGTGTTGATGTATGCAAGTGTTATGCAACATAGTTGACTTGAAACATTGTTAAAAGTGTCAGGGCCAGGGGACTTTCTCATGCTGGAAAAAATACAGAAGGGAGGGCACATTCAGAGCGTGGGGTTGCGAGAACAAGCGTTTTTTTTGTTAGATAACAGGAGCCAGGTGCGTGATAACGGTATGGAGCATGAGAGCCTGGCTGCAACTTCTCTTATGACATTCCAGAATCGCATTGCAGTGGATATGCTCCTATTTCTGTTTAATACCGTGCCTTATTTCATAGTCCCCTTGGGAGAAGATTCTCTTTGTGTCTGGATCCAGTTAGGTTGTGTCACGTCTCTGGTGAGACGTGAAGAGAGGGTTTTGTAGAGAAATGCTATTTCTTATGAAGGTGACCAAACTTGTGTTAATAAAGGGCTACAACTCAAAGTAGAGCCTGTGGGGTCCCCTACAGGATAGCTCCCGCATTACACTAATGACCAAAACCAGCGCACACACACATAATCTCCTTTGTAGCTGAACATTGTGCCCGAAGAGGATTCTACGATGACGGACAGACAACTGAGCCAATGGCGGAAGACTACAGACTACACCCCAGCTGAACCAATCCAAAGATCCGATCTTCCAGAATCAACCTACTTTCTATTCTATATATTAGTGGTGTACTGATTGTAACGGTCTCTTCTTCGTCTGCAGTTCCGTACGAACCAGCGGGAGAGCCGTAATTACGCTGTTCTAGATATCTTCACTCTGAATAAACTGTAGCTTGTCATAATATTTACCACCTTGTCTGAATCGATCCTTGACCGACTCGCCCGTCTACATATCCAATTTCTAACAGCGGCATAAGCTACGGACAACGAACACAATTGCATTTTATCTATGGCAATTTGACCCCACTCCGGGATGCTGTCCTTCTAGGCAGAGTTTCAAAGGAAAAGCCATATCTCAGACTGGCCAATAAAAAGAAAAGATTAAGATGGGCAAAAGAACACAGACACTGGACAGAAGAACTCTGCCTAGAAGGCCAGCATCCCGGAGTCGCCTCTTCACTGTTGAGACTGGTGTTTTGCGGGTACTATTTAATGAAGCTTCCAGTTGAGGACTTGTGAGGTGTCTGTTTCTCAAACTATACACTCTAATGTACTGTACTTGTCCTCTTGCTCAGTTGTACACCGGGGCCTCCCACTCCTGTTTCTATTCTGGTTAGGGACAGTTTGCGCTGTTTTGTGAAGAGAGTAGTGTAGCTCCATCCAGTAACCACGAGCACAACCGCTCCTTGACTTTAACTGGCGGCTTTATCCTGTAGATTTAGTCAGAATTATCACCTTCTGTGAGAACTATAAAGTAAATGAAAAATACAGTTAAGCACACTCTTACATCCTCCTTATCTTACGAGTGACATATTAGCTTTGTATAACTCTGAAGTGCTTACATACATAAATAGTTTAGCCGGTGCTATAACAGTATCAGATTAAATACATGAATAATGGTAAAATACCTCATTGGCTGCTTATTACAGAAGGGAGGAATCAACCTTCACATTTATTATTCCTGGCATTAATTCACACTTCATCCTTAATTATTATAACGTTACCATCCTAACATACACGCTTCCACCTTTATGAACTACACCCGATGACATGAAAACTTAGCTAACACAGTGCGAGATTGTCTTCCCTCCAAAAGTGTGTTGCTACAATAAGGATCCCTGTTACAGCAGTATTAGCTATGTAGTTCTGCTTGTCTTATCATTTGCCCCACACAGCGGACACGTAAACAATTCAAACAAAGGACAACGACATAGACTTACAGGTTAACTGTCAGTTACACTCCCACCAATCACCAGTGATTTCTGTGAAAGGGGTCTGCATGTTTCTTGATCGGCTTCCAGGAGGGTGACTGTCTTATGGACGGTCTCTCCAGATAGGTGGGTTTGGTGATGCGTTTACCTCTCTCATCCAGGGTTGAGTCGCTGATCAGTATCTTGAATCTTCTCACCCGGCCATCCTGTCCCGGGTACACTTCTGTAACGTTTGCCAATTTCCACTGGTTGCGTGGTACAGTATCATCTTGCAAGATGACAATGTCATTAATCCTTAGTTTCTTCTGTCTTTATTCCATTTCTGTCTGTGTTGGAGGTTTAGGAGGTACTCTTTCTTCCACCTTGTCCAGAATTCATTGGCTAAGAATTGTACTCTGTGCCATCTCTTGCGGAGATAAAGATCTTCCTTGATGAACTGTCCAGGTGGCGGTAAGATAACTTTGGACTTCATTGTCAAGATGTGATTTGGCGTGAGAGGTTCTGGACCTAATGGATCATTCAGATATTCCGTAGTTAGGAGTCTACTATTTAAAATCGCCATGACTTCATAGAGAAAGGTACGCAGAGAAGCGCTGTCGAGTCTTCCGTCTGACTGATCAAGAATGGATGTTAAGACACTTCGTATCGTGCGGATTTGCCTTTCCCGAACACCACCCATGTGACTTAAAGATGGGGTGTTCATGATAAACTCGCATCCAAGTTCCTTCAGTCCTGTTTGATCCATTTCTTTCAGGGCGTCCACAAACTCGCATCTTGCACCAATGAAGTTGCTGCCTTGATCACGTCTGATTTGACGAACATTACCACGTATGAATGAACGCAGGGAATTGATAAAAGCGTCGGTGGTTAAGTCATCAAGCATTTCAATGTGAACTGCTCGAGAGCCCATGCCAGTGTCCTTGGCGTAGAAAGGTCCAAAGCAGTCCATCCCGCAGTATGTGAAGGGAGGCGCGGTCTCCATGCGTTCCTTCGGAAGATCTGCCATCCTTTGCCCTTCTGTACATCTTCTGAATTTCCTGCATTTCACACATTTGTAGATGTGAGAGGAAACTGCATTGCTGCATCCTTGGATCCATATACTGTTGGATCGCAGCTCATTGATCGTCATTCCACGTCCTTGGTGTCGTACTCTTTCATGACAGCCACTTGTCAGTGCTGCTTGTCAAGCACTATCTCTTGGCAGGATTGCAAGATGCTTCACATGGGAATGAAGAGTTGCATGAGCCAAGCGACCTCCCACCCTGTGGATACCTTGCTCATCCAGAAATGCAACTTGCTTGCTTTATCTTTGGTCTTGATGTCTTTCTGGTGCCTAAGGTTGTGTATCTCATGGGAGAAGGCTGCTTCTTGAACCATCTTTATAATGGTGAGCTCTGCCTCTCTCCTTTCTTCTATGCTTGTAGCTTCACTGGACCTCAATTTTAAGCCCATGGCTTCCTTGACACGTCGTTTGAGCCTGGCAATAGCTTTTACCACTCTTGCCCAGTCTGAGAACATGTGAAGGTGATCTAGTAAGGATCTTTCTTCCTTTGCCTGGGTATCATGGACCAGGGATTTCTGCAGCTCTGGACCATTGTCTGAGAACTCTTCCCCCTTGACTTGTCCTTTGGGAAGTTCTTCTTGCCAAAGAAAGTCTGGACCTGTGAACCAGTTGGAAGCCATGAACTGTTCTGATGTGAGACCTCTGGAAGCATGATCCGCATGATTCTCTTCAGAGGTCACATATCTCCATTGTTCGGGATCTGTGCTTTGCTTAATGCGTTGAATACGGTTAGCTACAAAGACGTGGAATCTTCTGGCTTCATTGTTTATGTAGCCAAGAACTACCTTCGAGTCTGTCCAGAAGTATTCCTGTAGACCTTGTATCTCTAGCTCCCTTTTGAGCATGTCACTTGTTCGAACAGCTACCACCGCTGCTGAAAGTTCCAGTCGTGGTATGGTCGTAACCTTGGAAGGGGCGACTCTCGACTTCCCCATAACTAGGGAGCAATGAACTTCTCCTGCTGTGCTGATTGTTCTGATGGTATGAGCACTCTCCATAACCTGAGGTACTAGCGTCAGAGAAGTGATGGAACTCTGCACCTCCTTGAAACTTGATGGCAAGTAGCCTCGTTGGATCCTTACTTCAGACAAGTTTTGTAGACCTTGGAGCCAGAATTCCCACTGGGAACGTAGGTCATCTGGAAGGGGGTCATCCCGGTCAATCTTGTCACGACACATCTGCTGCAAGATCTGCTTCCCTGCCAGGACAAAGGGTGCCACAAACCCAAGCGGATCATATACAGAGGCTACTGTAGACAACACTCCTCTTCTTGTAAGTGGGCGTTCCTTGACAACTACTCTAAACTGGAACTCGTCTGATGCGACACACCACAGTACACCAAGCGCTCTCCCCATGTGTGGTTCACCCAGAGCCATATCCAGGTCTTGGGCACCCTCACCACGTTCTTCCTTGGGAATTGTGGTTACAGTACTTCCTTGCTGTTAGAAATAAACTTGTGCAACCGAAGTTTGCCGATGCTGCAAAGCTCTCTTGCTTCTTTCACCAGCTGGGCCGCTTCAGCTTCAGACGATACGCTCGTCAGCCCATCATCAACATAAAAGTTTCTTTCTATGAACTGGATAGACTTCTCGCTGAAGCTTCCTCGTCTTTCGGCAGCAAGATGTTTGAGACCATAGTTGGCGTAACCAGGAGATGAAGCTGCGCCGAACAAGTGGACCTTCATACGATACACTAAGGGTTGAGACTCTCGATCTCTGTTCTCCCACCAAAGGAACCGTAGATAATCTTGGTCTTCTGCTTTCACATGAAACTGGTGGAACATGCGCTCTACGTCACACATGATTGCAACTGGACCCTTACGGAAACGACAAAGGACGCCCAGCAATGTGTTTGTCAACTCTGGACCGCTAAGGAGATGGTCATTCAAAGACGTCTCTCGAAACTTAGCTGAGCAGTCAAAGCCGACTCGTATCTCTCCAGGCTTTTGTGGGTGATAAACCCCATGGTGCGGGATGTACCATGCTGGATGCTTGTTAATTTCCTCTTTGGAGACCTTCTCAGCATCTCCACAAGCTATGGTCTCTTCCATGAATGCTGTGTAGTCCTTGTAGTACTGCTTGTTTCTCCTTAGCCTCCTTTCCAGGCACTTGAGACGGTGAACTGCACATGTTTTATTAAACGGCAGCGGCATCTCATAATGTCCATTGTCCTTGCGTCTGATGCCCTCTTTCATTTTTGTCAGGAACCGGATATCCTCTTGGGATATGAGGTCATCTTCTGCAGCGCTCTCGTTGAAGTCAGATTCAAGCGTCTTGATAATGTCCAGTGCTGTGATTACCTCTCTTACGCATGTTCTACAAACATAGTGTACTTGATTTGTGAGGTTGGAAGAAGATTGACTGTCTAACGATAACCCGATGACTCACTCCAATAGCATCGCCATAGTCGATATCAAATCAAATCAAATTTATTTATATAGCCCTTCGTACATCAGCTGATATCTCAAAGTGCTGTACAGAAACCCAGCCTAAAACCCCAAACAGCAAGCAATGCAGGTGTAGAAGCACGGTGGCTAGGAAAAACTCCCTAGAAAGGCCAATACCTAGGAAGAAACCTAGAGAGGAACCAGGCTATGTGGGGTGGCCAGTCCTCTTCTGGCTGTGCCGGGTGGAGATTATAACAGAACATGGTCAAGATGTTCAATGTTCATAAATGACCAGCATGGTCGAATAATAATAAGGCAGAACAGTTGAAACTAGAGCAGCAGCACAGTCAGGTGGAAGTTGAAACTGGAGCAGCAGCATGGCCAGGTAGACTGGATACATGGATTTCCATAGCCGACTATGCTCCAGCCAAGATCTGTTCTCTGAGCAAAAGGCTGATTTCCCTTACCAGACACAATTTCTCTTGGAAGGAGAGCCTGGGAGCAGTTGTAGCCAATTAAGAGACTGACATCACAGCTCTGTTGAGGAGCAATCTCCTCTGCAATGTGTTCAAGATGAGACCATGCTCTTGCAGTCTCTGGAGTAGGAATATGATCTCTGTTTGCATCAATAAACTCTCTCGAGTAGGTCGTTGGCAGAGGGATTTTCTTCTCCAAGTAAAACCCTCAAACCTGCAAACCAGACAGCTTCTGGCAGGGCACAATGGTATTCCTTGAAGCCATTGTAGAGAGTTTCAGTTGGACTGGCTCCTTCCTTGTATTGAGAGCCTTTGTTGTCTCTTCAATGATAAAAGTGGTGTCGCTCTGGGTGTCAAGAAGTGCATACACAAGAACTTCACGATCTTGGTCACTTGTGGTTGACACCCATACTGGAATGATTGTGGAGGTGTGAGTGTTGTTAATGTCCCTTACAACTCTGTTAGATATGGCCTCAATTGACGCTCTTGTCCCCTTATCTTGTGGGGGCTCTGTCTTCCTATCCCTTAACCTTTCTTTAGTACGATCTTCATGCAGGCAGAATGGATGCCTCCTCTGACACGTGTCGCAGGTTTTCCTGTTATCACAATCTTTGGAGCCATGCCCAGGCCTTAAACAGCCAAAGCACAATTTATTCTCTTGAACAAACTTCTGTGTCTCTGCGGTGGGTTTATCCATTAACTTTTGTGGAGACTGTGACCTCAAATCAAATCAAATCAAATCAAATGGATTTATATAGCCCTTCGCACATTAGCTTATATCTCAAAGTGCTGTACAGAAACCCAGCCTAAAACCCCAAACAGCAAGCAATGCAGGTGTAGAAGCACGGTGGCTAGGAAAAACTCCCTAGAAAGGCCAAAACCTAGGAAGAAACCTAGAGAGGAACCAGGCTATGTGGGGTGGCCAGTCCTCTGCTGGCTGTGCCGGGTGGAGATTATAACAGAACATGGCCAAGATGTTCAAATGTTCATAAATGACCTGCATGGTCGAATAATAATAAGGCAGAACAGTTGAAACTGGAGCAGCAGCATGGCCAGGTGGACTGTGGACAGCAAGGAGTCATCATGTCAGGAAGTCCTGGGGCATGGTCCTAGGGCTCAGGTCCTCCGAGAGAGAGAGAAAGAAAGAGAGAAAGAGAGAATTAGAGAGAGCACATGTGGGGTGGTCAGACCTCACTTCTCACAGAAGACACAACTAGTAACAGTAACTTTCTCATCAGAGTTAGTTGCTAATACCCTTGCTCCGGGGCTTTGAATCCTTGGCGTCTTAGGTTTTCAAAGCATGAAGGGATGTCACAGGATTGCAAGCGATCTTTGCTTCTCTCGTGAGAAACTTCACAAACTGACTGAAGCTTGGAAAGATCTGTTTCTTATAAGATGTCTATGACCTTTCTATTCCATCTTGAAGTTAGCCAATCTGGAAGTTTAGCGAGGATCTTTTGGTTTTCATTACAGTCATTATGCACCTCCAGGCCCTGGGAGAAAGCACTTGAGGGCTGATAGTTGAGACTTGACTTATGTGAGAGTTCGGACATGCACAAGGAATTGCTGTCCTTCCAGTGCAGCTCTATCTGGTTACTTTGACCTTCTTCCCTGCCTTTTAAATGACACCTTACAGTCTTGATAATAGACATTGTAACTGCTTCAGAAGTATCAACTCTGCGTCGTATATCGTTGTCGGGAATGTCAATTTGCCGCAAATTTACGTAGACAAGGTTTAGCTCTGTAGAGGCATGGCTAATCTTGTTTAAGAGGTCTTCTAGTAGGTCTTCAGAGAAACAGCCTGTCAGGGACAGTTTTGCTTCCTTTACCAGAGCCTTCCACTTCTCATAGCTGACCCTGAAACGATGTTCGAGCTGTCTCCATCTTTCGTTGCGCAGTTCTCTGCCCTTTTCAGTTAACCTGCGGACCCTCTCACCTTTTCGTGGCTCTTGTTGTGATATCTCATCAGCAGCCTCTGTATCATCATTCGCTGGCAGAAGTGACTCCACACCAGTCTGGGCCTCTTCCTGCTGCTCTGTTTGTTCTGATGAAGGCTTGAAGTTTGCGAGGTGTTGCTGCAGATGCTCAACTTGACCCACCCCATCTCTATCACCTATAGTGAAACTACCTCTTTCTGACATTCTAAATCAAATCAAATCAATTCTAGGTAAGGTTTGGATAAGTGAGTAGGTAATTTATTCTCTAATTCACTGTAATTTAAACCTTAGTACTGTAACGTTGGGATAGTGATGGGTGTGGAGTCAGACGCAGAGAGCAGAAGGTAGACGGGAAAAAACGCTTTAATGTCCTCAAGCACAGTAACAGGGACAAACATGGGTGAAGCCCAAAACACAGGCGCAACAAAACCCAAACGCACTGTTACCAAAATACCGGACAGCGAAAACCCAAAAGAACACAAACACCACTAACGTAGAATAACCACAAGCCCGCACAAACTAACTTAAATAACACCCATCCCAAAACCCCAACAAGGAACAGGTGAAAACAATTAGACAAAAACAAACGAAAAGGATAAAGGGATCGGTGGCAGCTAGTAGACCGGCGACGACGACGTCGACCGCCGAGCGCCACCTGAACAGGAAGGGGAGCCACCTTCGGTGGTATTCGTGACAAGTACGTGGTATAAACATGTATAATGCTTGTGACAAAGGCTTGAACAAACACCTCATTGGCTGCTTATTACAGAAGGGAGGAAATCAAACTTCACACTTATTATTCCTGACATGAATTCACACTGCATCCTTAATTATTTTAACATTACCATCCTAACATACACGCTTCAACCTTAATGAACTACACCCGATGACATGAAAACTTAGCTAACACAGCGCGGGATTGCCTTCCCTCCAAAAGTGTGTTGCTACAATAAGGATCCCCGTTACAACAGTATTAGCTATGTAGTTCCGCTTGTCTTATCGTTTCCCCCACACAGCGGACACGTAAACAATTCAAACAAAAGACAACGACATAGACTTACAGGTTAACTGTCAGTTACAAGTAGTGCACAGCGTTGCACCAGATCTTCAGTTTCTTGACAATTTCTCACATGGAATAGCCTTCATTTCCCAGAACAAGAATAGACATGAGTTTCAGAAGAAAGTTCTTTGTTTCTGGCCATTTTGAGCCTGTAATCGAACCCACAAATGCTGATGCCCCAGATACTCAACGAGTCCAAAGAAGAGCAGTTTCATTGCTTCTTTAATCAGCATTTATTTTAAACAGTTTTCAGCTGTGCTAACATAATTGCAAAAGGGTTTTCAAATGATAAATTAGCCTTTTAAAATGATAAACTTGGATTAGCAAACACAACGTGCCATTGGAACACAGGAGTGATGGTTGCTGATAATGGGCCTCTGTACGCCTATGTACATATTCCTTTAAAAATCAGCCGTTTCCAGACACAGTAGTCATTTACAACGTCTACACTGTATTTCTGATAAATGTTATGTTATTTTAATGGACAAAAAATTTGCCTTTCTTTAAAAAAAAAGGACATTTCTATGTGACCCCAAATCTTTGAACGGTAGTGTATATATTGTGTATAGTCTTTTTGTGGTGTGGTTTTCTATAAGCCCATGGGCTTCCAAACACACCATTAAAATGTTTTATTTTTTTATTTTAAATATATATTTTAATCTTCATTGTTGTTTATTTTCTTTGGTGCAAGTTGCTCAATGCCTTTCTACCCTCTTAGGAGGACACGGTGTTCACCTTTAACTTCAACTTGTTCATGACTAACATCAGTGGAGAAAAGCTACACCATATCTAACACCTGGTCTCCTCTGCCCTAGTCTCCAGAGAAGTTAGCTGTGAGCACATCACAGAGGTACTGATCTATGGTTCTATACTGAACCAAAATATAAACGCAACATGCAACGATTTTGTAAGAATTATAAGAATTTCTAGCTTAAAGTATGCCTAGCAATGTAATAACCTTATTAATATAATGAAGCTGCCATAACACATGTAACTTCTCTACTTTCATAAGAGACTATCCACACGCACATGCAAAGGAACAGAGCTGGCTTACTGCTGAGCGCTGACAACAGTATCTCTGACAACAGTATCTCTGACAACAGTATCTCTGACAACAGTATCTCGTGACAAACACCAGCTGCATGTACACACCCAACCTTGAGAAACAGGAACAGACAAGCACACACACATAATCTTCTTCTTAGCTGAACATTGTGTGACAAAGAAAGGCACGACGAGACTCAGAGGAATGACGGACGGCCCAACAGGACCAATCCGAGAAGACAGCACCCCAACCCGGACCAACCAGAAGACCAGAACTTCTAGACTCAACCTACTTTCTGTACTGTATATAACATACATGCACTCTGTTATCGGGGCTTCTTTCTGGAGGTTCCTTATGAGCTGAATGAACGGGCCCGTATACGCTGTACCAGATATCTTCACTCATAATTAATGAGTCATACAATTGTCATACAATTTACCACCTTGTCTGAATCGATCCTTGACCGGCTCACCCTTCTACATATCCCATTATCAACAATTTCAAAGATTTTACTGAGTTAGTTTTTAAAAAAACATTTAAACACACAACCCACAGTTTCATCAGCTGTCCGGGTAGCTGGTCTCAGATGATCCCGCAGATGAAGAAGCCGGAGGAAACGGGCTGGCGTGGTTACACGTGGTCTGCGGTTGTGAAGCCGGTTGAACAAACTGCCAAATTCTGTAAAACGACGTTGAACGTGGCTTATGGTAGAGAAATGAAAATGTAATTGTCTGGCAACAGCTCTGGTAGACGTTCCTGCAATCATGCAAATTGCACACTCCCTCATAACTTGAGACATCTGTGGCATTGTGTGACAAAACTACACCATTTAGAGTGGCCTTTTATTCCCAGCAGTTTAATCAGCTTCTTGACATGCCACACCTGTCAGGTGGATGGATTATCTCTGCAAAGTTGAAATGCTCACTAACAGGTATGTACATAATTGGTGCACATAACAGGAAATAAGCTTTGTGTGTATGGAAATTCAGGGATCTTTTATTTCAGCTCATGAAACCAACACAATATTTCTGTTCATTTTCAGTCCCTATATCCACAATGTATTTGTCTGAAAAAGTGTGTAAACTGCCTACCCTCTCAGCAGAGGCAATTTTACACAAACACATGCAAAACAGGTAGCCTACATTAAATATACAAGTTCAATCAAAACGACGACACCCTAGCTCATGAGCTGTCCGTAAGTCATGAGTTGAATGCTTGGCGTTTTCACCGATCATGCTACAAAACACCTTTCATTACATTGTTTTGTAATTAAGTATTTGAATTCGAAAATATCTTACGATTACTGGATCTCTGAAAATGTCTACGGTCACATGTCTCACTGTGAGAATAGTTTTGTACACAAATCCAAAAATATAGGCCTATGCATAATCAAATGCTTCCAACGAAACTACAGGCCTACCATTGTTGGATGAGCATTGGTGTCTAGCTGAAGGCTAGTTGTCTGGAGCAATTTGACCAGTCAAATGTGATATTCTGATTATCAAATTGTTAGTGGAATTTTAAATTCCTGTATGTTTTGTAGCCAAAACCAAATTCGCACTCTAATTCATTAATGATTTGTAAGTTCATTAATTATGCATAAAGTAGATCGAGACCAGTCTTAAAAGCCAGGTAGCAGCGTTTAATTCAAGAGTACTGGCCCATACACATTTTTCCACAGGTTATAAACTGAAAATGACGTCAGCGTTTTCTAAACGTTCTATTTCACCAGTAGAGGGGCTCTCTAGCTCTCGAGCCTTCGCGTTATCAGCACGAAGTCAAGGTCAGTCAGTATAAATCAGCATTCTAGACAGTCTGGAGATCGGCCGTTCCTGCCACCTGGAGATTGTACAACTGAATGAACTAAGGAACAGACCTTCATTGTTACTAAACTCCTGACTACATTATATACAATTGGGAATGGGAGCAAGAGAGAAAACTCATGTACAGTACATTATAGCATTTGGACTAGTCAGTTGAATGGAATGTATACATTAGTCATTTCAACCATAATTTCCTCTAACACAAATCAACTACGCCAACACTCAAGTAGCCTGTTAATGACACTTCCAGTAATGAACAAGGTGGACCACCGCCAACTTCAAAGATTTTAATTGGCTGAATCCCTTCTACCAGGATATGACTTGTGCTAAATGTCGTAGTGCAATCTAGACATATGCCACGTTCTGATGGGACCAATTTCAATTTAGCATTTCAGTCACAACTTGACACTGGCTGATGCAGTGTGTTGTGTAAGGCGAGTACTGGGGTACCTGTTAACAGCATCCAGGTAAAATGTGTATAACTCGACAGTGTATGAGCCTTAAATTCTAGGCATAACCAAGTGGTCAGACACTCATTATAACACCCTTTGAATTCAGACATTGAAATAGCATGGTAAATAGAAAGCAGCAATAGCCTTATATTGTTCTGGCTACAGAGGCTTTAAGTTCTAGGATGAGTAGTAGTCAGCTGTAGTTAACCATTGATTTGGACTAATATAGCTTAATGCCACAAGCTTGCTTTACTCCAGTTCTAGTAACACTAGCCTCAACATGGTCACACCTTGCTGCCAAAATGCAGTTTATGGAGCTGTGTGCTTAGATTATTCAGGCCCCATCCTGCAGCAGTTGACCAAAAGTGGCAGGGTGGCCACAGTTAGAATTGCTGATCACCCCTTAAAGGCCAACATGTCGTAAGTGCCTGAGATGAAAGATATTCAAATGCGTCGCACAAAGCATCTACCTAGCCAACTTAGATACCAAATAAAGTCCTCACTTGTGATATAATCCCCAAACTGGATGCAGCCACATCCCATAACAATCAGGACAAGGTACAGATTGTAAGAAAATATTTATTAAGATCCAGACTTAATTATATTCACAAACACCGCAATCACTCCCGATTCAGTCAGTGGTTTCATTTGTTCCTGTGGAGAGAATAAAATTAAGTTAGATCTCATCTAGGAATATGACGTGTAGAACAGATTTCTCCATCTCATACCATTGTATGGAGAGTGACTGGGGTCTGGGCCTAAGTGGTTCCTTTAGGTTGGTTCATTTGCCAGCTGAAGACTGACATATTTAGCCCTAGGGTGGATGCCAGGCATTTGCCTCCCAGGACTAAGGCCTGTGTTGGAAGTAGTTGTGGAGGTCAACGGTCTTCTGGTGGTGGTGAGGGTAGTGGGTGGAAAGGTGGGCTGAAATGCTATGATTGGACAGAGAGTCAGGTGTAAAAAGCTGTAACAGTTTTACCACCCTCTTTAGCTGCACAACTACCGAACACTTACTTTTTACAGGAACTCTAGTCAAGATGGTGCCAACTCCTGGAGAGTCTGCCTCAAACCGCCAATATGCAAACAGCTTGTATAGGTCACTCAGTGGATAGACACACCGAACTGTCACCCTAAAAAGAGAACTGAACATTAAAGCCACAAGTGCCTGTAGTGGGAGTTAATGACTGATGTAAATATTTTTTATTCAACCAATGAGGTAGTAGATTATCAGTGAAGTCACGTACACAGAGGCAGTATCCCTGCTTTTGACTGGTGCGTTCACAGATTGGCTCTTGTGCTCAACGTTGATATCATTTTCGTAGGTAACATGCTGATGGTGAACCTAGATGACAAGAGGACGTCACAAGCCTGAACATGATTCATTGAATATCAAACTGTTGCAAGCCATGTCTAAAAACTAAATGGTTGTTCCCATGTCAGGCCTCATGAGAAATAGACACCTGTCAGTCAAAGCGAATATTTAAATATTCAGCCTGTATGCTGACAGTTTGAGATGGAGGCTTGCTAATCTCGTGGACCGATTCTGCGCCTTAACCAATGACGGGCTGCATTGATAACAGAAGTAGTTCAGGTGTTTATTTTGCAGATTATTTGGACGCATCAGGATTGGGCAATTTCTAAGACATATGTAACCAGAACTAAGTCATGCAGCTGAACAAATTAAGCAAGATGATTTCTGAGTTACCAGATTAGATGCTGACAAACTTATTTGAAGTAGTCACTGGTAGGGCCAGTCACTTGAATGATTCAAATTGTATGGGTTGGACAGTTATACCTGGACCCTGGTACCACAGGTGTGGAGTCCAAAGCTAAAGAGAACCCTGGTGTCATCTGTCTCTTGAGGCCTGCAGGTGGAGTCCAGGAGAAAGGTTCCGTTGGGTTCAGCTCCAGGGATGGCCAGAGTCACATCAGTAACGACTGTCACCACCCCTTCAGTGGAACACACTAGAGAAAGTTGTGTTAGAGCTGGGCTAGAACAAAGTGAATGATCAACACTAAACAGTCAGGCAATAAATTAAGTTGCAGCAAAGATGAGGCACTAGTAGTTACCTATGACCTCAGTAGTATGGAAGAGACACGCTTTGGCCAAGGAACTCTTGACCTCCAAGGTCTTAGGAAGTCGTGAGTGAATTTCAAACGAGCCGTAGAACTGCTTCAAATTGATGTCCTGGGAAAAAAAGAAAAGGTACATTTTAAATAATTATAACTCCTACTTGAACCAACAAGCCAATTTAAGCGCTTGACCAATGAGCATCTCACCTTATAAGTGTAGCCAACAGAGAAGAGGGGCACTTCCAGGTTCAGACTCTTGCTGTCATTCTGCATGATGTAGCCCCGCTTGGCTGCCAGATTTGTGGTCAGAATGTAGGGGCCAACACCCACCTCCCACAGGTAGTCAAATGACTTATGGTCCATCTGGAAACTGATGCTTTTCTCATTGCAGATGCCTTTGAAGACCGGGGGAACTGACGAAGAGAAGATCAACCCAATAGTGCCAAAATGACATCAGGGGTAAACAGTGGTAGATCGCTGGGCTGCGTCCACGTTAGGCAGTGGTCAGAACCAGAAGGCTCAGAAGACTGAGAAATATCACTTCCAGCCCAGGTCTCTTAATAAAGTTCAAGTCAACTTACAGACATCATTGAACTGAGCCACGACTGAGGCCAGGTAGTAGAAGGGCTCCTCTTGAGGCAGGATGACCAACGTGTAGTTGATGTCCAACGAGAACTGAAGAAGCCCCTCTGGAGAGTACTATGGATATGAACTCATTTAGAAACAAAAGCTTACATCCACATATTAGGGGTGAAGCTGAGGTCCCCAAAACCCATTGGAAAATGTTGAGGAACCTTGGATCTCCTCCAATGAGAAGTGTCATGAGAATTTTCTATCCCAGTGATTATAACTACAATCAAGCTTTGACCAATTCCCGAGATTAAGACCCTGGGTTTAATAAATAGGAAAAGACTCAGCTTATGCAAAAGGTAGTTCTTTATTCACGAGAAGGTGCTAAGAAACCTATAATGCGCACAGCCTTCTATATAACTCCTACAAGTGCATCTGTTCCTCCCTGGGGGGGGGGGGGGGGGGGGGGGCTTTCTCCTGTCCTTGGTCTCACAGTACTAACACATGTGTTGTCAGTTCCTCTTTATCACAAACACAATGTTCCCACTGTCTCACAATATTCTAGTATTGTGTCTAAACACATCGTCTAAGCTTCTGTAACTATTAGGGTGAAATACTTCAGTCATAACTCTCAATGTCATTCAGATTCTCTTATTACTTTAAACATAAATTCCCTTATCAAGAAGCCGTGAGGAAATACTGAGAAAAACCACAGTAGTTCATTAGAGTGTAAAAATAAATATTTCTCTTTACCAGCTTGTGAACAACGGCATCCTCAAATGGCACCCTGAGAATGTAGGCATGTAGGGTACTATTGGGCTGGGGGACCATGGTTATGACGAGACCACTTTTATTCGCCTCTAGTATGGTGAAGTCGTGACCATTGAGCTTCACAACCACCAGGTCAACATCGTAGGAGAGGTTCCCCAGGTAAACAGTAAACACACGATCCTCAAGGACTGTTTCTGTGGTTGGGGGGGGGGTGACAAGTGTCGTTAGCAATTATGACCATGGAGCTGAAGAGCCACTTCGGATAGGCTAGTAGAACTTACGGTTAATGATGGAGAGGTGCTGGATCAGAAGGGGTGTGTTCATGGGCCTGTGGAGGCGGAGTCTGGTCTCCACACCACAGTCATCAAGAAAGATTTGTTCATAGTAGAGATGGACCACATAGAACTCACGGTACATGTTGTCCATCACAAAGCTCTGGAAGAGTTGAAACCGTTATGAAGAATCTGCCATTAGGTTATATGGTACAAAGTAGAATATTCAAGGTGTACAGAGGACATGAGTGACTGAAGCCATTTGCAGCTTCTCTGCATCAGAATACAAGTTAAGCGTCTCCATGTGACTGGTCAGATGCCGGCCTAGTACGCTACTGACTTTTCTGTATCCTCCGGCAGCGTTGAAAGGGATGCTGATCTGGACAGTGGTGTCACTGATGTCCAGGCTGTAGCCTCGCTCTGCTGTGATGGGCTCATCCAGGAGCTGCCCATCCACCCCCATTGAGATCTTGCTGCTCTCCAACCCAGAGAGGCCAGAGACCAGCGGGGACAGCAGAGTGGGGGTCTGCCAGACCAGCCCCGCCCCATCATACATCCCTTCATCTGGAAAGAGATTACAAGTGTTAAGACCCTGTGAACAATTCTTCCTCTGGAACTGAGTGATCGAAACATCACAGATCTGAAATAACTTCATAGGTGAAAGTATTATTTGCTTAACTGAGCCATCACTATTGCTTAAGACAATCCAGTCCCTTCAGGTCTGATCCTTGATTATGTGGAACCTGATATTGCACTGGAACTTACTAGTGCTGCACGCAACAATCCAGTCCACCATCATAACCACCCATCTCTGCCTGGAGAACAGTATGGGATGGACCACCTCCACCACTGAACCATTGATCTGGAATTGAAGAATGGATGAAGTGTACTTGCCAACAGTACAAAAGGGGCATTTCAGTAGTCTAAATAAGTGGCTTCCTTCCCATCCTGCATAACCCTGGTTTTAAACATTACGCAATGAAAGACCCTCTCGGAATACAGCCACCAGTCTAGGTCATTAATGTCAAATTAATCAAGCCTGAAGACAACCAAGATAAAGGAAGCCATTTAACAGGACATTTAAATACTCACCATGGAGACAGACCCCATGACAGACCGTGGTGTGTAGGGTGAGCGGAACACCAGTCTCCCCCGGGTGAGGTGGAACACGTAGCCCAGCTCCCGAGCCTCTGAGAATGACATGGGAATCAGCTGCTGCCCCTCCTGCTGGAACATCACCTGCCAGGTAGACGTGGCAGAGCTGTGGGCCTGATGGGGAACAAGAGACAAGGCATGCATGGTGGTATTGGGGACAAACTGGTGGAGCTCATCTAATTGAGAATTTGCCTAATAGCCTTTAGCTTACTTTAGCAAGGGCAGCAGTCCAGGCATCCGTTGTACCAGACAGACAAGAAACGTCACTCCTCATTGACACCTACAGGGTAACATAATACTCTCCTATAAAAATACACAAGCCCACCTCCACGAGCCCTGATACGCAGTCTAGATCCATGCATCAGTACCTCCATATAGTTCTCCTCGCAGCTGACTTCTCTGGGGGACCAGGGTAGAGGGAGGGAGCAGGTTGCAGTCACAGAGTAGGTGGCTTCCACTCCATTCGCATCAATTGTGATCAAGTTAAAGCTAAAAGTGAACACCTCATCGTCCTAAGACACAAAAACAAGACCTTCAACTGAGATACCTGGTAGTAATTTAACTAGAAAATATAGTTTAAAAGCCCTTCCCATTGGTACAGATATCAACTCAATGGCTACTCCACATTGGTTCAATGTAATTGAAATGTTGATTTAACCAGTTTGCCCATGGGTTGTGGCTTTGAAAAGACCACAATGCACAGCAAATATATGAACCTGGTTGTCAGTGTGGCAGGAGAAATAGGAGGCTCGGAGTTCAGCATGGCCACGCAGAGGGAGGATACTGAACATGTAGCCACACTCTGACCCATACTGCTTAGTGATGGGGTGAACGCCATCAGCATCTAGATAGGGGTAAAGAACTGGGTCATATCAAATGATTTGAATATGCTAAAGTCCAATACTAAATAAAAATCAGTTTATTCTTAAGTGGTCCAACAGGCACAGTGAGACAAATATACTGCAGCACCAGCTACCAAACCCTGGCCAAGACATGTTAAGATGCCATGTTCATGAGCTGACCAAACCTGGTTTCAGGCCCATTTTGCATCAGAATTCAAGTTAAAAGCCTACTTACCAACCGCTTCAAAGCGAGGTTTGTTCCCAGCAAATGAGAGTTGGGTTGTTACCAACAGGTATCGATCCCGGCATGCAGTCTCAATGGCCCCTATAAAAAGACACAAGGTGAGAATCTGAAGGGTGGAAGCTAAATGATTCTCAACAATGCCGTGTTCTATAGCTTGTATAAAAGGCTCATCTGACCCAATTTAAGTTTCTTACCTCTTGGAAGGTCAGAACATCTTACACTAGGCCATACAGACAGGAGTACAACTACTCTGCAAGAAAAACAATAGCACAGGTCAATAAAAGGTTGCCAGCATCAAAACACTTATTCAAAACATTTATGCCCACCACCAAACTTACCCCACCCAACACCCAAAAGCCATTTCTCGGTAGAAGTGTCTAACCCTAGCCAGGAACAGCTCGTAAACTACACCTGCTAGTTAACACACCATCAACTATCACGTACTGACAGTATCCTAGCCAAAACAACAGTTGATAAGTAGCATGTTCTCTGGCACTTTTATATGGGGGTGGTGCTGTGATTGAGGTAATTAATTAGCTAATTGGGTCACATAGTTGGTCATCTTGCCAGAGCCTAGGGGCCCAGCTAAATAGTCTGAAGTGGATTCGTCTCCTCATCTCTTCTCCTTCCCCCTTTCTTAGGATGTGTTTTCCATCTCCACTGAATAACAATATTAACGGATCATGTAAAGTGTTGGTTTCATGAGCAGAAATAAAAGATCCCAGACATTTTCCATATGAACGAAAAGCTTATTTCTATCAAACTTTGTGCACAAATTTGTTTACATCCCTGTTAGTGAGCATTTCTCCTTTGCCAAGATAATCCATCCACTTGACAGCTGTGGTATATCACAAAGCTGATTAAACAGCATGATAATTACACAGGTACACCTTGTGCTGGGGACAATAAAAGGCCACTCTAAAATTTGTCACACAACACAATGCCACAGATATCTCAAGTTTTGAAGGTGAGTGCAATTGGCATGCTGACTGCAAGAATGTCCACCAGAGCTGTTGCCAGAGAATTGAATGTTCCTTTCTCTACCATAAGCCGCATCCATCCGGCCTCACAACCACAGACCATGAGTAAGGCGTTGTGTGGGCGAGTGGTTTGCTGATGTTAACGTTGTGAACCGAGTGCCCATGGTTATGGGGTTATGGTATGGGCGACATAAGCTACGGACAACGAACACAATTGCATTTTAACTATGGCAATTTGACCCCACTCCGGGATGCTGTCCTTCTAGGCAGAGTTTCAAAGGAAAAGCCATATCTCAGACTGGCCAATAAAAAGAAAAGATTAAGATGGGCAAAAGAACACAGACACTGGACAGAAGAACTCTGCCTAGAAGGCCAGCATCCCGGAGTCGCCTCTTCACTGTTGAGACTGCCAGTTGAGGACTTGTGAGGTGTCTGTTTCTCAAACTATACACTCTAATGTACTGTACTTGTCCTCTTGCTCAGTTGTACACCGGGGCCTCCCACTCCTGTTTCTATTCTGGTTAGAGCCAGTTTGCGCTGTAGTAGTGGAGTAGTGTAGCTCCCTGCAGTAACTCCAGTCCCTCCAGTAACCACGAACACAACCGCTCCTTGATTTTAACTGGCGGCTTTATCCTGTAGATTTAGTCAGAATTATCACCTTCCGTGAGAACTATAAAGTCAAGGAAAAATACAGTTAAGCACACTCTTACATCCTCCTTATCTTACGAGTGACATATTAGCTTGGTATAACTCTGAAGTGCTTACATACATAAATAGTTTAGCCGGTGCTATAACAGTATCAGATTAAACACATGAATAATGGTAAAATACCTCATTGGCTGCTTATTACAGAAGGGAGGAATCAAACTTCACATTTATTATTCCTGGCATTAATTCACACTTCATCCTTAATTATTATAACGTTACCATCCTAACATACACGCTTCCACCTTTATGAACTACACCCAATGACATGAAAACTTAGCTAACACAGTGCGGGATTGACTTCGCTCCAAAAGTGTGTTGCTACAATAAGGATCCCCGTTACAACAGTATTAGCTATGTAGTTCCGCTTGTCTTATCATTTTCCCCACACAGCGGACACGTAAACAATTCAAACAAAGGACAACGACATAGACTTACAGGTTAACTGTCAGTTACACTCCCACCAATCACCGGTGATTTCTGTGAAAGGGGTCTGCATGTTTCTTGATCGGCTTCCAGGAGGGTGACTGTCTTATGGACGGGCCTCTCCAGATAGGTGGGTTTGGTGATGCGTTTACCTCTCTCATCCAGGGTTGAGTCGCTGATCAGTAACTTGAATCTTCTCACCCGGCCATCCTGTCCCGGGTACACTTCTGTAACGTTTGCCAATTTCCACTGGTTGCGTGGTACAGTATCATCTTGCAAGATGACAATGTCATTAATCCTTGCGTTTCTTCTGTCTTTATTCCATTTATGTCTGTGTTGGAGGTTTAGGAGGTACTCTTTCTTCCACCTTGTCCAGAATTCATTGGCTAAGAATTGTACTCTGCGCCATCTCTTGCGGAGATAAAGATCTTCCTTGATGAACTGTCCAGGTGGCGGTAAGATAACTGTGGACTTTATTGTCAAGATGTGATTTGGCGTGAGAGGTTCTGGACCTAATGGATCATTCAGATATTCCGTAGTTAGGAGTCTACTATTTAAAATCGCCATGACTTCATAGAGAAAGGTACGCAGAGAAGCGCTGTCAAGTCTTCCGTCTGACTGATCAAGAATGGATGTTAAGACACTTCGTATCGTGCGGATTTGCCTTTCCCGAACACCACCCATGTGACTTAAAGTTCATGATAAACTCGCATCCAAGTTCCTTCAGTCCTGTTTGATCCATTTCTTTCAGGGCGTCCACAAACTTGCGTCTTGCACCAATGAAGTTGCTGCCTTGATCACGTCTGATTTGACGAACATTACCACGTATGAATGAACGCAGGGAATTGATAAAAGTGTCGGTGGTTAAGTCATCAAGCATTTCAATGTGAACTGCTCGAGAGCCCATGCCAGTGTCCTTGGCGTAGAAAGGTCCAAAGCAGTCCATCCCGCAGTATGTGAAGGGAGGCGCAGTCTCCATGTGTTCCTTCGGAAGATCTGCCATCCTTTGCCCTTCTGTACATCTTCTGAATTTCCTGCATTTCACACATTTGTAGATGTGAGAGGAAACTGCATTGCTGCATCCTTGGATCCATATACTGTTGGATCGCAGCTCATTGATTGTCATTCCACGTCCTTGGTGTCGTACTCTTTCATGATAGCCACTTGTCAGTGCTGCTTGTCAAGCACTATCTCTTGGCAGGATTGCAAGATGCTTCACATGGGAATGAAGAGTTGCATGAGCCAAGCGACCTCCCACCCTGAGGATACCTTGATCATCCAGAAATGCAACTTGCTTGCTTTATCTTTGGTCTTGATGTCTTTCTGGTGCCTAAGGTTGTGTATCTCATGGGAGAAGGCTGCTTCTTGAACCATCTTTATAATGGTGAGCTCTGCCTCTCTCCTTTCTTCTATGTTTGTAGCTTCACTGGACCTCAATTTTAAGCCTATGGCTTCCTTGACACGTCGTTTGAGCCTGGCAATAGCTTTTACCACTCTTGCCCAGTCTGAGAACATGTGAAGGTGATCTAGTAAGGATCTTTCTTCCTTTGCCTGGGTATCATGGACCAGGGATTTCTGCAGCTCTGGACCATTGTCTGAGAACTCTTCCCCCTTGACTTGTCCTTTGGGAAGTTCTTCTTGCCAAAGAAAGTCTGGACCTGTGAACCAGTTGGAAGCCATGAACTGTTCTGATGTGAGACCTCTGGAAGCATGATCCGCAGGATTCTCTTCAGAGGTCACATATCTCCATTGTTCGGGATCTGTGCTTTGCTTAATGCGTTGAATACGGTTAGCTACAAAGACGTGGAATCTTCTGGCTTCATTGTTTATGTAGCCAAGAACTACCTTCGAGTCTGTCCAGAAGTATTCCTGTAGACCTTGTATCTCTAGCTCCGTTTTGAGCATGTCACTTGTTCGAACATCTACCACCGCTGCTGAAAGTTCCAGTCGTGGTATGGTCGTAACCTTGGAAGGGGCGACTCTCGACTTCCCCATAACTAGGGAGCAATGAACTTCTCCTGCTGTGCTGATTGTTCTGAGGTATGAGCACTCTCCATAACCTGAGGTACTAGCGTCAGAGAAGTGATGGTGCTCATAACTCTGCACCTCCTTGAAACTTGATGGCAAGTAGCATCGTTGTATCCTTACTTCAGACAAGTTTTGTAGACCTTGGAGCCAGAATTCCCACTGGGAACGTAGGTCATCTGGAAGGGGGTCATCCCGGTCAATCTTGTCACGACACATCTGCTGCAAGATCTGCTTCCCTGCCAGGACATAGGGTGCCACAAACCCAAGTGGATCATATACAGAGGCTACTGTAGACAACACTCCTCTTCTTGTAAGTGGGCGTTCCTTGACAACTACTCTAAACTGGAACTCGTCTGATGCGACACACCACAGTACACCAAGCGCTCTCTCCATGTGTGGTTCACCCAGAGACATATCCAGGTCTTTGGCATCCTCGGCACGTTCTTCTTTGGGAATTATGGCTATAACTTCCTTGCTGTTAGAGATAAACTTGTGCAACCGAAGTTTGCCGATGCTGCAAAGCTTTCTTGCTTCTTTCACCAGCTGGGCCGCTTCAGCTTCAGACGATATGCTTGTCAACCCATCATCAACATAAAAAAGTTTCTTTCTATGAACTGGATAGACTTCTCGCTGAAGCTTCCTCGTCTTTCGGCAGCAAGATTTTTGAGACCATAGTTGGCGCAACCAGGAGATGAAGCTGCGCCGAACAAGTGGACCTTCATACGATACACTGAGGGTTGAGACTCTCGATCTCTGTTCTCCCACCAAAGGAACCGTAGATAATCTTGGTCTTCACATGAAACTGGTGGAAAATGCACTCTACGTCACACATAATTGCAACTGGACCCTTACGAAAACGACAAAGGAAGCCCAGCAATGTGTTTGTCAACTCTGGACCGCTAAGGAGATGGTCATTCAAGGACGTCTCTCGAAACTTAGCTGAGCAGTCAAAGACGACTCGTATCTTCCCAGGCTTTTGTGGGTGATAAACCCCATGGTGCGGGATGTACCATGCTGGATGCTTGTTAATTTCCTCTTTGGAGACCTTCTCAGCATCTCCACAAGCTATGATCTCTTCCATGAATGCTGTGTAGTCCTTGTAGTACTGCTTGTTTCTCCTTAGCCTCCTTTCCAGGAACTTGAGACGGTGAACTGCACATGTTTTATTGTTCGGCAGGTTGGGTCTTTCTTCCTTAAACGGCAGCGGCATCTCATAATGTCCATTGTCCTTGCGTCAGATTCAAGCGTCTTGATAATGTCCAGTGCTGTGATTACCTCTCTTACACGTGTTCTACAAACATAGTGTACTTGATTTGTGAGGTTGGAAGAAGATTGAAAGCTTGGCATCACCTGTCTAACGATAACCCGATGACTCACTCCAATAGCGTCGCCATAGTCGATACATGGATTTCCATAGCCGACTATGCTGCAGCCAAGATCTGTTCTCTGAGCGAAAGGCTGATTTCCCTTACCAGACACAATTTCTCTTGGAAGGAGAGCCTGGGAGCAGTTGTAGCCAATTAAGAGACCGACATCACAGCTTTGTTGAGGAGCAATCTCCTCTGCAATGTGTTCAAGATGAGACCATGCTCTTGCAGTCTCTGGAGTAGGAATATGATCTCTGTTTGCAGGAATAAACTCTCTCGAGTAGGTTGTTGGTAGAGGGATTTTCTTCTCCAAGTAGAACCCTCTAACCTGCAAACCAGACAGCTTCTGGCATGGCACAATGGTATTCCTTGAAGCCATTGTAGAGAGTTTCAGTTGGACTGGGTCCTTCCTTGTATTGAGAGCCTTTGTTGTCTCTTCAAGGATAAAAGTGGGCCTCCCGGGTGGCGCAGTGGTTAAGGGTGCTGTACTGCAGCGCCAGCTGTGCCATCAGAGTCCCTGGGTTCACGCCCAGGCTCTGTCGTAACCGGCCGCGACCGGGAGGTCCGTGGGGCGACGCACAATTGGCCTAGCATCGTCCGGGTTAGGGAGGGCTTGGTCGGTAGGGATGTCCTTGTCTCATCGCGCACCACCGACTCCTGTGGCGGGCCGGGTGCAGTGCGCGCTAACCAAGGTTGCCAGGTGCACGGTGTACCCTCCGACACATTGGTGCGGCTGGCTTCCGAGTTGGATGCGCGGTGTTAAGAAGCAGTACGGCTGGTTGGGTTGTGTATCGGAGGACGCATGACTTTCAACCTTCGACTCTCCTGAGCCCGTATGGGAGTTGTAGCGATGAGACAAGATAGTAGCTACTACAACAATTGGATACCACGAAATTGGGGAGAAAAAGGGCTAAAATATGTCTCTGGGTGTCAAGAAGTGCATACACAAGAACTTCACGATCTTGCTCACTTGTGGTTGACACCCATACTGGAATGATTGTGGAGGTGTGAGTGTTGTTAATGTCCCTTACAACTCTGTTAGATATGGCCTCAATTGACGCTCTTGTCCCCTTATCTTGTGGGGACTCTGTCTTCCTATCCCTTAACCTTTCTTTAGTACAATCTTCATGCAGGCAGAATGGATGCCTCTGACACGTGTCGCAGGTTTTCCTGTTTTCACAATCTTTCGAGCGATGCCCAGGCCTTAAATTTATTCTCTTGAACAAACTTCTGTCGCTCTGCGGTGGGCTTGTCCATGATCTTTTGTGGAGACTGTGACCTCACTTCTCACAGAAGACAGAACTAGTAACAGTAGTTAGTTGCTAATACCCTTGCTCCGGGGCTTTGAATCCTTGGCGTCTTAGGTTTTCCATCTTCGCTTGGTTTCAAAGCATGAAGGGATGTCACAGGATTGCAAGCGATCTTTGCTTCTCTCGTGAGAAACTTCACAAACTGACTGAAGCTTGGAAAGGTCTCAGTGTCTAATAAGATGTCTATGACCTTTCTATTCCATCTTGAAGTTAGCCAATCTGGAAGTTTAGCGAGGATGTTTTGGTTTTCATTACAGTCATTAAGCATCTCCAGGCCCTGGGGGAAGCACTTGAGGGCTGATAGTTGAGACTTGACTTATGTGAGAGTTCGGACATGCACAAGGAATTGCTGTCCTTCCAGTGCGGCCCTATCTATCATTACAGTCATTAAGCACCTCCAGGCCCTTATTCTGAGACATAGCAGCTGCGAAGAAAGTCTACAAGGTCTCTAAGTTCAAAACTGTCCTTGGATCCTATCTTAGGCCATGCATTGAGCTTATCTCTGAAGGACTTGGCGATGAGGAATTTGTTTCCGTACCTTTCTTCAAGAATGGTTCACGCAGCATGGTAGGCTTTCTTGGCAGGCCCACCGATATATTTTCTTAAGTAATATATCTTCTCATTTGCTGGTATGTTCTTCCTGTCTATCAGAGTCTGAAAAGAGACCTTCCAGTCAGTGAACGAGAGTGGTTCTCCATTGAATGTTACTGGTTCTGGTATGGGGAGGCGGCTTTCCCTAATTGATTCCGCTAGCAACCTGAACATGGTCTTGGTGCCATCTTCTTGTTGTATGCTTGTCACATGTTGTGGTGAAAGACTGTGAAATGAGCCACCTCTGTGCATGACTTCTTTCACAGATTTGCAGTTAGAGAGTAGTTCTCTCTTCTCGTCCTCTGAGTTTTCATCTTGCTCATACACTTGCATCGGCGCCTTGGCAGCATTTAGTTTCTTGAGCACTTCTAGGCGCTCTAACTCTCTACGCTTGTCTTCTAGCGTCCTTCGTCTGGCAGCATTTCTACCTGTAACTTGACTCGCAGCCTAGCTTCTTCTAAGCTGCGTTTCACAGCCTCAGGTTCTTGCTCCGCTGTCCTCTTCTTATCTTCATCTTCGAGTCTCTGAAGCTCTTCTAGTTGGCGTTGTTGCTTAACCATTACTTCTAAAGCTGCTTGGTTAGTAGCCGCCGCAGCCTCTTGTCTCTTGACAGATGACATGCTTGAAAGTCTGGAGTTGCTTAGAGACTGGGAGAAAGCACTTGAGGGCTGATAGTTGAGACTTGACTTATGTGAGAGTTCAGACATGCACAAGGAATTGCTTTCCTTCCAGTGCAGCTCTATCTGGTTACTTTGACCTTCGTCCCTGCCTTTTAAATGACACCTTACAGTCTTGATAATAGACATTGTAACTGCTTCACAAGTATCAACTCTGCGTCGTATATCGTATGTCAATTTGACCAAATTTACGTAGACAAGGTTTAGCTCTGTAGAGGTATGGCTAATCTTGTTTAAGAGGTCTTCTAGTAGGTCTTCAGAGCAACAGCCTGTCAGTGACAGTTTTGCTTCCTTTACCAGAGCCTTCCACTTCTCATAGCTGACCCTGAAACGATGTTCGAGCTGTCTCCATCTTTCGTCGCGCAGTTCTCTGCCCTTTTCAGTTAACCTGCGGACCCTCTCACCTTTTCATGGCTCTTGTTGTGATATCTCATCAGCAGCCTCTGCATCATCATTCGCTGGCAGAAGTGACTCCACACCAGTCTGGGCCTCTTCCTGCTGCTCTGTGTCATGCCCACCCGGACCCTCCCTATTGTTTTGAGGTGCGTTCGGGAGTCCGCACCTCAGGGGGGGGGGGGGTTCTGTCACGCCCTGGTCTAAGTATTTTGTTTTTTTCTTCATGTAATGGGTCAGGCCAGGGTGTGGCATGGGGTTTTTGTATTGTGGTGTGTATGTATTGGGTGTGTGTTTTGTCTTGGGGTTTTGGTGTGTATGTATTGGGATTGTAGCTAGTGGGGTTATCTAGCAAAGTCTATGGCTGTCTGGAGTGGTTCTCAATCAGAGGCAGGTGTTTATCGTTGTCTCTGATTGGGAACCATATTTAGGCAGCCATATTCTTTGAGTTTGTCGTGGGTGATTGTCCTTAGTGTCCTCTGTGTCAGTTTGCACCAGGCTGTTTCGGTTTTCACATTACGTTTATTTTATTTTTTTGTAATATTCGTGTTTACGTTGTTTAATAAACATGGATTGCAATAGTCACGCTGCATTTTGGTCCGACTATCCTTCACACCTAGAAAACCGTAACAGAATCACCCACCACCAACGGACCAAGCAGCGTGTCAACAGGCAGGAGCAGCTCAAAGAGGAGATGCGCAATAAGGATTTCTGGACATGGGAGGAAATGCAAAACGGAGAAGGACCCTGGGCTCAGCCTGGAGAATATCGCCGCCCCAAAGAAGAACTGGAGGCGGCGAAAGCGGAGAAAGCGCCGGTATGAGGAGGCAGCACGGCGACTCGGAAGGAAGCCTGAGAGTCAGCCCCAAAATTTCCTGGGGGGGGGGGGCTCAGGGAGAGTGTGGCAGAGTCAGGAGTCAGACCTGAGCCAACTCTCCCTGTTTATCGTGAGGAGCCAAGGAGGAGACCAGAACCAGAGCCGGTGTTGGAGGTGAGCGAAGCAGAGACTGTGAAGGAGTTAATGGGGAAATTGGAGGAGAGAGAAATGAGGGAGTTGCTGTGTTGGTGCTTTTTGCATGGAATTCGCCCGACGGAACGTGTCGGGGATTTGATGGCACCTGGGTTAGCGCTCCATACTCGTCCTGAGGTGCGTGTTAGTCGGCTGGTGAAGTTGGTGCCAGCCTCACGCACCAGGCCTCCTGTGCACATCCCTAGCCTTGCACGTCCTGTGCCAGCACTGCTCTCAAGATCTCCAGTACGCCTTCACGGTCTAGCCCATCCTGTGCCACCTCCACACTCCAGCCCTCCGGTAGCAGCTCCCCTGCACCAGGCTTCCTGTGCGTGTTCTCGGTTCAGTACCACCAGTACCAGCACCACGCATCAGGCCTACAGTGCGCCTCGCCTCTCCAGCGCAGCCGGAGCCTCTCTCCTCTCCTGCGCTGCCGGAGTCTCCCGCCTGTTCAGCGCAGCCAGAGCCTCTCTCCTCTCCTGCGCTGCCGGAGTCTCCCGCCTGTTCAGCGCATCCAGAGCCTCTCTCCTCTCCTGCGCTGCCGGAGTCTCCCGCCTGTTCAGCGCAGCCAGAGCTGCCAGCCTGCATGGAGAAGCCAGAGCTGCCAGCCTGCATGGAGAAGCCAGAGCTGCCAGTCTGCATGGAGCAGCCAGAGCTGTCAGTCTGCATGGAGCAGCCAGAGATGTCAGTCTGCATGGAGCAGCTAGAGCTGTCAGTCTGCATGAAGCAGCCCGAGCTGCCAGTCTGTAAGGAGCTGCCAGTCTGCACGGAGCTGTCAGTCTGCAAGGAGCTGTCAGTCTGCAAGGAGCTGCCAGTCTGTAAGGAGCTGCCAGTCTGCAAGGAGCTGCTAGTATGCACGGAGCCGCTAGTATGCACGGAGCCGCCAGAGCTGCCAGTCTGTATGAAGCCGCCAGAGCTGTCAGCCTACATGGAGCAGCCAGAGCCGCCAGTCAGCATGGAGCAGCCAGAGCCAACAGTCAGCATGGAGCAGCCAGATCTTTCAGTCTGCCAGGATCCGCCAGTCAGCCAGACTCTTCCAGATCTGCCAGTCAGCCAGACTCTTCCAGATCCGCCAGTCAGCCAGATTCTTCCAGATCTGCCAGTCAGCCAGACTTTTCCTGATCTGCCAGTCAGCCAGACTCTTCCAGATCTGCCAGTCAGCCAGACTCTTCCAGATCTGCCAGTCAGCCAGACTCTTCCAGATCTGCCAGTCAAACAGACTCTTCCAGATCTGCCAGTCAAACAGACTCTTCCAGATCTGCCAGTCAACCAGACTCTTCCAGATCTGCCAGTCAACCAGACTCTTCCAGATCCGCCAGTCGGCCGGGATCTGCCAGAACTGCCAGTCGGCCAGGATCCGCCAGTCAGCCAGGATCCGCCAGATCCGCCAGTCAGCCAGGATCTGCCAGTCAGCCAGGATCTGCTGAAACCACCAGCCAGCCAGGATCTGGTAGATCTACCTACCTGCCTGAGCTTCCTCTCACTCCTGAGCTTCCTCTCACTCCCGAGCTTCCTCTCACTCCCGAGCTTCCTCTCACTCCCGAGCTTCCTCTCACTCCCGAGCTTCCTCTCACTCCCGAGCTTTCTCTCACTACCCCGAGCTTTCTCTCACTACCCCGAGCTTTCTCTCACTACCCCGAGCTTTCTCTCACTACCCCGAGCTTTCTCTCACTACCCCGAGCTTTCTCTCACTCCCGAGCTTCCCCTCAGTCCCGAGCTGCCTCAGTCCCGAGCTGTCCATCAGTCCCGATCTGCTCCTCAGTCCAGTGGGGTTCTGGGTGAGGACTACTATGCCATGGTCGGCGGCGAGGGTGGACTATCCAGGGACGAGAGGGGACTAAGACATTGACTGAGTGGGTTCCACATCCCGCGCTGGAGCCGCCACCATGGACAGACGCCCACCCGGACCCTCCCTATTGTTTTGAGGTGCGTTCGGGAGTCCGCACCTTAGGGGGGGGGGGGTTCTGTCACGTCCTGGTCTAAGTATTTTGTGTTTTTCTTCATGTATTGGGTCAGGCCAGGGTGTGGCATGGGGTTTTTGTATTGTGGTGTGTTTTGTCTTGGGGTTTTGGCGTGTATGTATTGGGATTGTAGCTAGTGGGGTTATCTAGCAAAGTCTATGGCTGTCTGGAGTGGTTCTCAATCAGAGGCAGGTGTTTATCGTTGTCTCTGATTGGGAACCATATTTAGGCAGCCATATTCTTTGAGTTTGTCGTGGGTGATTGTCCTTAGTGTCCTCTGTGTCAGTTTGCACCAGTTTAGGCTGTTTCGGTTTTCACATTACGTTTATTGTTTTTTTGTAATATTCGTGTTTACGTTGTTTAATAAACATGGATTGCAATAGTCACGCTGCATTTTGGTCCGACTATCCTTCACACCTAGAAAACCGTAACACTCTGTTTGTTCTGATGAAGGCTTGAAGTTTGCGAGGTGTTGCTGCAGATGCTCAACTTGACCCACCCCATCTCTATCACCTATAGTGAAACTACCTCTTTCTGACATTCTAAATCAAATCAAATCAATTCTAGGTAAGGTTTGGATAAGTGAGTAGGTAATTTATTCTCTAATTCACTGTAATTTAAACCTTAGTACTGTAACGTTGGGATAGTGATGGGTGTGGAGTCAGACGCAGAGAGCAGAAGGTAGACGGGAAAAAACGCTTTAATATCCTCAAGCACAGTAACAGGGACAAACATGGGTGAAGCCCAAAACACAGGCGCAACTTCACATTTATTATTCCTGGCATGAATTCACACTTCATCCTTAATTATTATAACGTTACCATCCTAACATACACGCTTCCACCTTTATGAACTACACCAGATGACATGAAAATTTAGCTAACATAGCGCGGGATTGCCTTCCCTCCAAAAGTGTGTTGCTACAATAAGGATCCCCGTTACAACAGTATTAGCTACGTAGTTCCGCTTGTCTTATCATTTCCCCCGCACAGCGGACACGTAAACAATTCAAACAAAAGACAACGACATAGACTTACAGGATAACTGTCAGTTGCAAGTAGTGCACAGCGTTGCACCAGATCTTCAGTTTCTTGACAATTTCTCACATGGAATAGCCTTCATTTCTCAGAACAAGAATAGACATGAGTTTCAGAAGAAAGTTCTTTGTTTCTGGCCATTTTGAGCCTGTAATCGAACCCACAAATGCTGATGCCCCAGATACTCAACGAGTCCAAAGAAGAGCAGTTTTATTGCTTCTTTAATCAGCATTTTTTTTAAACAGTTTTCAGCTGTGCTAACATAATTTCAAAAGGGTTTTCAAATGATAAATTTGCCTTTTAAAATGATAAACTTGGATTAGCTAACACAACGTGCCATTGGGACACAGGAGTGATGGTTGCTGATAATGGGCCTCTGTACGCCTATGTACATATTCCTTTAAAAATCAGCATTTTCCAGACACAGTAGTCATTTACAACGTCTACACTGTATTTCTGATCAATTTTATGTTATTTTAATGGACAAAAAATATTAGTTTTTTTTCAAAAACAAGAACATTTCTATGTGACCCCAAATCTTTGAACGGTAGTGGATATATTGTGCATAGTTTTTTTGAGGTGTGGTTTTCTATAAGCCCATGGGCTTCCAACCACACCATTTAAAAAAAAAATCTACCCTCTTAGGAGGACAAGGTGTTCACCTTTAAATTCAACTTGTTCATGACTAACAACAGTGGAGACAAGCTACACTATATCTAACACCTGGTCTCCTCTGCCCTAGTGTCCAGAGAAGTTAGCTGTGAGCACATCACAGAGGTACTGATCTTTGGTTCTATACTGAACCAAAATATAAACGCAACATGCAACGATTTTACTGAGTTAGTTTTTTTGAAAACATTATATTTTTACCTTTATTTAACTAGGCAAGTCAGTTAAGACAAATTCTTATTTTCAATGACGGCCAACCAGGGAACAGTGGGTTATAACTGCCTGTTCAGGGACAGAAGGACAGATTTGTACCTTGTCAGCTCGGGGATTTGAACTTGCAACCTTTCAGTTACTAGTCCAAAGCTGGAACCACTAGGCTACCCTGCCGCCCCATTTAAGGAATCCAGTCCATTGAAATAAATTTATCTATGGATTTCACATCAATTCAGATATCCATCTGTTGTTCAGAGATGCCTTTAAAAAAAAGTAGAAGCGTGAGTCAGCAAACCCATCAGTTTCTGGTGTGACCACCATATGCCTCATGCGGTGCATCATATCTCATAGAGTTGATCAGGATGTTGATTGTGGCCTGTGGAATGTTCTCCCACTCCTCTATAATGGCTGTGCGAAGTTGCTGGATATTGGAGGGAACTGAAACACGCTGTCGTACATGTCGATCCAGAGCATCCCAAACATGCTCAATGGGTGACATGTCTGGTGAGTATGCAGGCCAAGGAATAAATGGGACATTTTCAGCTTCCATGAATTGTCTACAGATCCTTGCGACATTGGGCCGTGCATGACCATGCTGAAACATGGGGGGATGGCGGCTGATGAATGGCACTACAATGGGCCTCAGGAGATCGTCACAGTATCTCTGCACATTCAAATTACCATTGATATAATACAATTGTGTTCATTGTCCGTAGTTTGTGCCTGCCCATACCATAACCCCACTGCCACTCTGTTGACATCAGCAAACCGCTCACCCACAAGATGTCTACCATCTGCCCGGTTCATTTGAAACCTGGATTAATCCTTGTAAAGCACACATCTCCAGCATGCCAGTGGCCATTGAAAGTGAGCATTTGCCCACTGAAGTTGGTTACAATGCCAAACTGCAGCCAGGTCAAGACCCTGGTGAGGACTACAAGCATACAGATGATCTTCCCTGAGATTGCACAAACTGTCAGATACAGAAATTCTTCAGTTGTCTAAACCCACAGTTTCATCAGCTGTCCGGGTAGCTGGTCTCAGATGATCCCGCAGATGAAGAAGCCGGAGGTCACGGGCTGGCGTGGTGACACGTGGTCTGCGGTTGTGAGGCCGGTTGGACGAACTGCCAAATTCTGTAAAACTTAATTGTCTGGCAACGGCTCTGGTGGATGTTCCTGCAATCATGCAAATTGCACACTCCCTCATAACTTGAGACATCTGTGGTATTGTGTTGACAAAACTACACCATTTAGTGGCCTTTCATCCCCAGCGGTTTAATCAGCTTCTTGACATGCCACACCTGTCAGGTGGATGGATTATCTCAAAGTTAAAATGCTCACTAACTGGTAAAATACATTTGTGCACAAAATGTGAGAAATAAGTGGTGTATGGAACATTTCAGGGATCTTTTATTTCAGCTCATGAAACTTGGGACCAACACTTTACATGTTATATTTGAGTTCAGTTTCAGTTCCTATACCCACAATGTATTTGTCTGAGAAAGTGGGTAAACTGCCTACCCTCTCAGCAGAGGTAATTCCACACAAACACATGCAAAACAAGTCTCCTACATGAAATATGATACGAGTTCAATTAAAACATTGACACCCTAGTTCATGAGCTGTCCATAAGTTGAATGCTTGGACTTCAATGTGACAGAACTCTTTCCTTACATTTGTAATAAAGCATTCGATTGAATTAGAAAATTGAACTTAAGATTCCTTGATCTCTGACAATGCACCTAAATGCCTACGTTCACATTGGTCTCGCTTTGAGAATAGTTGTGCACACAAATCAAGAAATATAGCCTATGCCAATCAAATGCTTCTAACCAAAAGCCAACTATAGGCCTACCATTGTTGGATGATCATTGGCATCTAGCTGAAGGCTAGTTGTCTGGAGCAATTTGTCCAGTCAAATGTGATTCTGATTATCAAATCAACTACGCCAAACACTCAAGTAGCCCGTTAATGACACATCCATCAATGAACAAGCTGGACCACCGCCAACTTTAAAGATTATAATTGGCTGAATCACTTCTACCAGGATTTGACTTGTGCAATCTAGACCTATGCCACGTTCTGATGGGACCAGTTACAATTTAGCATTTAAATAACATGCAACTTGACACTGGCTGATGCAGTGTTGTGTAAGGTCAGAATTGGGGGTACCTGAACAGCCTTAAAGCATCCAGGTAAAATCTGTATAACTCAAGTTTGAGCCTTAATTCTAGGCATAAGTGGTCAGACATACTCATGACAAGTCAACTTATCTAGCAACACCCTTTGCAGTCACAGAAGACTGTTTCTATAGCATGTCATTAGTCTCTATAGCATATGTGCTCAGCTATGCCAGCCATGTGCCATTTCAAGTGAAGTACTACAAAAGCATGTCTACAGAGGCTTTATAAGTTATAGAATGATAAAAGGGAATCTGTAAGTCAGCCATTAATTTTGGAATCACACTTGCCTCGAGCTTGCTTGACTCAATATCTAGTAACACTAGCCTCAACATGGTTAATTATTTTTGATCTCATGTACGCCTTGCTACCAAAAAGCAGTCTGAAGCTGAGTGCTTGAATTAGTCAAGCCACATCCTGCAGCAGTTAACTGAAGGTGGCCACAGTTAGAACTGCTGATCACCCCTTAAAGGCCAACGTGAGTCTTAAGTGACATGAAAGCGTCGCACACAAAGCATTTACCTAGCCAACTTTGTTCCCAAATAAAGTCCTCACTTGTGATATATTCCCCAAACCCGATGCAGCCACATCCCATAACAATCAGGACAAGGTACAGATTGTAAGAAAATATTTATTAAGAACCAGACTTAATTATATTCACAAACACCGCAATCACTCCCGATTCAGTCAGTGGTTTCATTTGTTCCTGTGGAGAGAATAAAATTAAGTTAGATCTCATCTAGGAATATGACGTGTAGAACAGATTTCTCCATCTCATACCATTGTATGGAGAGTGACTGGGGTCTGGGCCTAAGTGGTTCCTTTAGGTTGGTTCATTTGCCAGCTGAAGACTTTGACATATTTAGCCCTAGGGTTGATGCCAGGCATTTGCCTCCCAGGACTAAGGCCTGTGTTGGAAGTAGTTGTGGAGGTCAACGGTCTTCTGGTGGTGGTGAGGGTAGTGGGTGGAAATGCTACGATTGGACAGAGAGTCAGGTGTAAAAAGCTGTAACAGTTTTACCACCCTCTTTAGCTGCACAACTACCGAACACTTACTTTTTACAGGAACTCTAGTCAAGATGGTGCCAACTCCTGGAGAGTCTGCCTCAAACCGCCAATATGCAAACAGCTTGTATAGGTCACTCAGTGGATAGACACACCGAACTGTCACCCTAAAAAGAGAACTGAACATTAAAGCCACAAGTGCCTGTAGTGAAAGTTAATGACTGACGTGAATATTTATTTTAACCAATGAGGCAGTAGATTAGTGAAGTCACGTACACAGAGGCAGTATCCCTGGTTTTGACTGGTGCATTCACAGATTGGCTCTTGTGCTCAACGTTGATCTCATTTTCATAGGTAACATGCTGATGGTCAACCTAGATGACAAGAGGATGTAACAAGCCTGAACATGAGTCAATGAAAATGATCAAACTATTGCAAGCCATGTATAAACTAAACTGTTCCCTTGTCAGGCCTCATGAGAAATATAGACACCTGTCAGTCAAAGTGAATATTAATTTAAATATTCAGCCTGTATGCTGACGGTTTGAGATTGAGGCTTGCTAATCTCATGGACCGATTCTGCACCAATGACGGGATGCATTGATGACAGCAGTAGTTCCAGCGTTTATTTTGCAGATTTGGACGCATCAGGATTGGGCAAATTCTAAGACATATGTAACCAGAACTAAGTCATGCAGCTGAACAAATTAAGCAAGATGAGTTCTGGGTTACCAGGTTAGATGCTGGCAAACTCATTTGAAGTAGTCACTGGTAGGGCCAGTCACTTGAATGATTCAAATTGTATGGGTTGGACAGTTATACCTGGACCCTGGTACCACAGCTGTGGAGTCCAAAGCTAAAGAGAACCCTGGTGTCATCTGTCTCTTGAGGCCTGCAGGTGGAGTCCAGGAGAAAGGTTCCGTTGGGTTCAGCTCCAGGGATGGCCAGAGTCACATCAGTAACGACTGTCACCACCCCTTCAGTGGAACACACTAGAGAAAGTTGTGTTAGAGCTGGGCTAGAACAAAGTGAATGATCAACACTAAACAGTCAGGCAATAAATTAAGTTGCAGCAAAGATGAGGCACTAGTAGTTACCTATGACCTCAGTAGTCTGGAAGAGACAAGCTTTGGCCAAGGAACTCTTGACCTCCAAGGTCTTAGGAAGTCGTGAGTGAATTTCAAACGAGCCGTAGAACTGCTTCAAATTGATGTCCTGGGGGGAAAAAAAGAGCAGGTACATTTTAAATAATTATAACTCCTACTTGAGCCAACGCCAAGGCAATTTAAGCGCTTGACCAAGGAGCATCTCACCTTATAAGTGTAGCCAACAGAGAAGAGGGGCACTTCCAGGGTCAGACTCTTGCTGTCATTCTGCATGATGTAGCCCCGCTTGGCTGCCAGATTTGTGGTCAGAATGTAGGGGCCAACACCCACCTCCCACAGGTAGTCAAATGGCTTATGGTCCATCTGGAAACTGATGCTTTTCTCATTGCAGATGCCTTTGAAGACCGGAGGAACTGACGAAGAGAAGATCGGCCCAATAGTTTAGTCAATAGTGCCAAGATGACATCAGGGGTAAACAGTGGTAGATCGCTGGGCTGCGTCCACGTTAGGCAGTGGTCAGAACCAGAAGGCCATCTTGAGAAATAGCATTCCATCCCAGGTCTCTTACTAAAGTTAAAGTCAACTTACAGACATCATTGAACTGAGCCACGACTGAGGCCAGGTAGTAGTAAGGCTCCTCTTGAGGCAGGATGACCAACGTGTAGTTGATGTCCATCGAGAACTGAAGAAGCCCCTCTGGAGAGTACTATGGATATGAACACTCATTGAGAAACAAAACCTTATATCCACAAACTAGGGGTGAATCCCATTGGAGAAAGTTCAGGGGAGAAACCTTGGATATCCTCCAATGAGAAGTCACGAGGAAATACTGAGAAAAACCACAGTAGTTCATTAAAGAGTAAACATAAATATTTCTCTTCACCAGCTTGTGAACAGCAGCATCCTCAAATGGCAGCCTGAGAATGTAGGCATGAAGGTTACTATTGGGCCGGGGGACCATGGTTATGACGCGGCCACTTTTAGTCGCATCTAGTATGGTGAAGTTATGACCATTGAGCGTCACAGCCACCAGGTCAACATCGTAGTAGAGGTTCCCCAGGTAAACGGTAAACACACGATCCTCAAGGACTGTTTCTGTGGTGGGAGAAGGACAACAGGGTCATTAGCAATCATGACCATGGAGCTGAAGATCCACTTCGGATTGGCTAGAAGAACTCCTTACGGTTAATGATGGAGAGGTGCTGGATCAGAAGAGGTGTGTTCATGGGCCTGTGGAGGCGGAGTCGTGTCTCCACACCACAGTCATCAAGAAAGATTTGTTCATAGTAGAGATGGACCACATAGAACTCATGGTACATGTTGTCCATCACAAAGCTCTGGAAGAGTTGAAACCGTTATGAAGCATCTGCCATTATGTTATATGTTACAAAGTAGAATATTCATGGTTTACAGAGGACATGACTGAAGCCATTTGCAGCTTCTCTACATCAGAATACAAGGTAAGCGTCTCCATGTGAATGGTCAGATGCCGGCCTAGTACGCTACTGACTTTTCTGTATCCTCCGGCAGCGTTGAAGGGGACGCTGATCTGGACAGTGGTGTCACTGATGTCCAGGCTGTAGCCTCGCTCTGCTGTGATGGGCTCATCCAGGAGCTCACCATCCACCCCCATTGAGAACTTGATGCTCTCCAACCCAGAGAGGCCAGAGACCAGCGGGGAGAGCAGAGTAGGGGTCTGCCAGACCAGCCCCGCTCCATCGTACATCCCTTCATCTGGAAAGATTACAAGTGTTACGAACCAGTGAGCAATTCTTCCTCTGCAACCGAGTGATCAAAACATCTCACAGATCTGAAATAACTTCATAGGTGAAAGTATTATTTGCTTAACTGAGCCATCACTATTGCTTAAGACAATCCAGTCCCTTCAGGTCTGATCCTTGATTATGTGGAACCTGATATTGCACTGGAACTTACTAGTGCTGCAAGCAACAATCCAGTCCACCATCATAACCACCCATCTCTGCCTGGAGAAGAGTATGGGATGGACCACCTCCACCACTGAACCATTGATCTGGAATTAAAGAATTAAGTGTACTTGCCAACAGTACAAAAGGGGCATTTCAGTAGTCTAAATAAGTGGCTTCCTTCCCATCCTGCATAACCCTGGTTTTAAACATTACGCAATGAAAGACACTCTCGGAATACAGCCACCAGTCTAGGTCGTTAATGTCAAATTAAGCAAGTCTGAAGACAACAAAGATAGAGGACAATTAAATCCTCACCATTGAGACAGACCCCATGACAGACCGTGGTGTATAGGGTGAGCGGAACACCAGTCTCCCCTGGGTGAGGTGGAACACGTAGCCCAGCTCCCGAGCCTCTGAGAATGACATGGGAATCAGCTGCTGCCCCTCCTGCTGGAACATCACCTGCCAGGTAGACGTGGCAGAGCTGTGGGCCTGATGGGGAACAAGAGACAAGGCATGCATGGTGGTATTGGGGACAAACTAGTTTAGCTCATCTAATTGAGAATTTGCCAAATAGCCTTTAGCTTACTTTAGCAAGGGCAGCAGTCCAGGCATCCGTTGTACCAGACAGACAGGAAACGTCACTCCTCATTGACACCTACAGGGTAACAACACTCTCCTATAAAAACACAAGCCCACCTCCGAGCCCTGGATACAGTCTAGATCCATGCATCAGTACCTCCATATAGTTCTCCTCGCAGCTGACTTCTCTGGGGGACCAGGGTAGAGGGAGGAAGCATGTTGCATTCACAATGTAGGTGGTTTCCACTCCACTTGCAGCAGTTGTGATCAAGTTAAAGCTAAAAGTGAACACCTCATCATCCTAAGATACAAAAGCAAGACCTTCAACTGAGACATTTGGTAGCAATTTAACTATAAAATATATTTAAAAGCCCTCCAATGGGCACAGATGTCAATTCAATGGCAACGCCACATTGGTTCAATGTAATTGATATGTTGATTTAACCAGTGAGCCCATGTGTTATGGCTTTGAAAAGAAAATGCACAGAAAATATATGAACCTGGTTGTCAGTGTGGCAGGAGAAATAGGAGGCTCTGAGTTCAGCATGGCCACGCAGAAGAAGGATACTGAACATGTAGCCACACTCTGACCCATACTGCTTAGTGATGGGGTGAACGCCATCAGTATCTAGATAAGGGTAAAGAACTGGGTCAAATCAAATAATTTGAATATGCTCAGGTCCAATACTTAATAAAAATCAGTTTATTCTTAAGTGGTCCAACAGGCACAGTGAGACTGAAATATACTGCAGCACCAGCTACCAAACCCTGGCCAAGACAAGTTAAGATGCCACGTTCATAAGCTGACCAAAACTGGTTTCATGCCCATTTCGCATCAGAATTAAAGGTTAAAAGCCTACTTACCAACCGCTTCAAAGCGAGGTTGGTTCCCAGCAAATGAGAGTTGGGTTGTTACCAACAGGTATCGATCCCGGCATGCAGTCTCAATGGCCCCTATAAAAAAGACACAAGGTGAGAATCTGAAGGGTGGAAGCTAAATGATTCTCAACAATGCCCCTGTTCTATAGCTTGTATAAAAAAATCTGACCCAATTTAAGTTTCTTACCTCCTGGAAGGTCAGAACATCTTACACTAGGCCATACAGACAGGAGTACAAATACTCTATGAAAATCAATAGCACAGGTCAATAAAGGTTGCCAGCATCAAAACACTTATTCAAAACATTTAAGCCCACCACCAAACTTACCCCACCCAACACCCAAAAGCCATTGCCACTGAGCAGTAGAAGTGTCTAACCAGGAACAGCTAGTAAACTACACCTGCTCGTTAACACAACATCAACTATCACGTACTGACAATATCCTAGACAAAAAAAACAGCAGTTGATGAGTAGCATGTTCTCTTTCTGGCACTTTTATATGGGGGTGGTGCTGTGATTGAGGTAATTAATTAGCTAATTGGGGCACATGGTTGGCCATCTTGCCAGAGCCTAGGGGCGCAGCTAAATAGTCTGAAGTGGATTCCTCTACTCATCTCCTCTCCTTCCCCCTTTCTTAGGATGTGTGTTCCATCTCCACTGAATAACAATATAAACGGATCATGTAAAGTGTTGGTTCCATGTTTCATGAGCAGAAATAAAAGATCCCAGACATTTTCCATATGAACAAAAAGCTTATTTCTATCAAACTTTGTGCACAAATTTGTTTACATCCCTGTTAGTGAGCATTTCTCCTTGGCCAAGATGATCCATCCACTTGACAGCTGTGGCATATCAAGAAGCACCCGAGCCACTGCCTGTTCACCCCGCTGTCATCCAGAAGGCGAGCTCAGTACAGGTGCATCAAAGCTGGGACCGAGAGTCTGAAAAACAGCTTCTATCTCAAGGCCATCAGACTGTTAAACAGCCACCACTAACATTGAGTGGCTGCTGCCAACACACTGTCAATGACACTGACTCAACTCCAGCCACTTTAATAATGGGAATTGATGGGAAATGATGTAAATATATCACTAGCCACTTTAAACAATAATACCTTATATAATGTTACTTACCCTACATTATTCATCTCATATGCATACGTATATACTGTACTCTATATCATCGACTGCATCCTTATGTAATACATATATCACTAGCCACTTTAACTATGCCACTTTGTTTACATACTCATCTCATATGTTATACTGTACTCGATATCATCTACTGTATCTTGCCTATGCTGCTCTGTACCATCACTCATTCATATATCCTTATGTACATATTCTTTATCCCCTTACACTGTGTATAAGACAGTAGTTTTTTGGAATTGTTAGTTAGATTACTTGTTCGTTATTACTGCATTGTCGGAACTAGAAGCACAAGCATTTCGCTTCACTCGCATTAACATCTGCTAACCATGTGTATGTGACAAATAAAATTTGATTTTGATTTGATTTGATTATTACACAGGTACACCTTGTGCTGGGGACAATAAAAGGCCACTCTAAAATTTGTCACACAACACAATGCCACAGATATCTCAAGTTTTGAAGGTGAGTGCAATTGGCATGCTGACTGCAAGAATGTCCACCAGAGCTGTTGCCAGAGAATTGAATGTTCCTTTCTCTACCATAAGCCGCATCCGTCCGGCCTCACAACCACAGACCATGAGTAAGGCGTTGTGTGGGAGAGTGGTTTGCTGATGTTAACGTTGTGAACCGAGTGCCCATGGTGGCGGTGGGGTTATGGTATGGGCGGCATAAGCTACGGACAACGAACACAATTGCATTTTATCTATGGCAATTTGACCCCACTCCGGGATGCTGTCCTTCTAGGCAGAGTTTCAAAGGAAAAGCCTTGACTTGTGAGGTGTCTGTTTCTCAAACTATACACTCTAATGTACTGTACTTGTCCTCTTGCTCAGTTGTACACCGGGGCCTCCCACTCCTGTTTCTATTGTGGTTAGAGCCAGTTTGCGCTGTTTTGTGAAGGGAGTAGTGTAGCTCCCTCCAGTAACCACGAGCACAACCGCTCCTTGATTTTAACTGGCGGCTTTATCCTGTAGATTTAGTCAGAATTATCACCTTCCGTGAGAACTATAAAGTCAAGGAAAAATACAGTTAAGCACACTCTTACATCCTCCTTATCTTACGGGTGACATATTAGCTTTGTATAACTCTGAAGTGCTTACATACATAAATAGTTTAGCCGGTGCTATAACAGTATCAGATTAAACACATGAATAATGGTAAAATACCTCATTGGCATCACATTTATTATTCCTGGCATTAATTCACACTTCATCCTTAATTATTATAACGTTACCATCCTAACATACACGCTTCCACCTTTATGAACTACACCCGATGACATGAAAACTTAGCTAACACAGTGCGGGATTGCCTTCGCTCCAAAAGTGTGTTGCTACAATAAGGATCCCCGTTACAACAGTATTAGCTATGTAGTTCCGCTTGTCTTATCATTTCCCCCACACAGCGGACACGTAAACAATTCAAACAAAGGACAACGACATAGACTTACAGGTTAACTGTCAGTTACACTCCCACCAATCACCGGTGATTTCTGTGAAAGGGGTCTGCATGTTTCTTGATCGGCTTCCAGGAGGGTGACTGTCTTATGGACGGGCCTCTCCAGATAGGTGGGTTTGGTGATGCGTTTACCTCTCTCATCCAGGGTTGAGTCGCTGATCAGTAACTTGAATCTTCTCACCCGGCAATCTTGTCCCGGGTACACTTCTGTAACGTTTGCCAATTTCCACTGGTTGCTGGTACAGTATCATCTTGCAAGATGACAATGTCATTAATCCTTGCGTTTCTTCTGTCTGTGTTGGAGGTTTAGGAGGTACTCTTTCTTCCACCTTGTCCAGAATTCATTGGCTAAGAATTGTACTCTGCGCCATCTCTTGCGGAGATAAAGATCTTCCTTGATGAACTGTCCAGGTGGCGGTAAGATAACTGTGGACTTCATTGTCAAGATGTGATTTGGCGTGAGAGGTTCTGGACCTAATGGATCATTCAGATATTCCGTAGTTAGGAGTCTACTATTTAAAATCGCCATGACTTCATAGAGAAAGGTACGCAGAGAAGCGCTGTCGAGTCTTCCGTCTGACTGATCAAGAATGGATGTTAAGACACTTCGTATCGTGCGGATTTGCCAAACACCACCCATGTGACTTAAAGATGGGGTGTTCATGATAAACTCGCATCCAAGTTCCTTCAGTCCTGTTTGATCCATTTCTTTCAGGGCGTCCACAAACTTGCGCCTTGCACCAATGAAGTTGCTGCCTTGATCACGTCTGATTTGACGAACATTACCACGTCTGAATGAACGCAGGGAATTGATAAAAGCGTCGGTGGTTATGTCATCAAGCATTTCAATGTGAACTGCTCGAGAGCCCATGCAAGTGAGTAGGAGCCCATAACGCTTTAACTCTCTTCTTCCGTCCTTGGCGTAGAAAGGTCCAAAGCAGTCCATCCCGCAGTATGTGAAGGGAGGCGTGGTCTCCATGCGTTCCTTCGGAAGATCTGCCATCCTTTGCCCTTCTGTACATACAAGCGGATCATATACAGAGGCTACTGTAGACAACACTCCTCTTCTTGTGAGTGGGCGTTCCTTGACAACTACTCTAAACTGGAACTCGTCTGATGCGACACACCACAGTACACCAAGCGCTCTCTCCATGTGTGGTACACCCAGAGCCATATCCAGGTCTTTTGCACCCTCGACAGGTTCTTCCTTGGGAATTGTGGCTATAACTTCCTTGCTGTTGGAGATAAACTTGTGCAACCGAAGTTTGCCGATGCTGCAAAGCTCTCTTGATTCTGTCACCAGCTGGGCCGCTTCAGCTTCAGACGATACGCTTGTCAGCCCATCATCAACATAAAAGTTTCTTTCTATGAACTGGATAGACTTCTCGCTGAAGCTTCCTCGTCTTTCGGCAGCAAGATGTTTGAGACCATAGGCGCAACCAGGAGATGAAGCTGCGCCAAACAAGTGGACCTTTATACGATACAGTGAGGGTTGAGACTCTCGATCTCCGTTCTCCCACCAAAGGAACCGTAGATAATCTTGGTCTTCTGCTTTCACATGAAACTGGTGGAACATGCACTCTACGTCACACATGATTGCAACTGGACCCTTACGAAAACGACAAAGGACGCCCAGCAATGTGTTTGTCAACTCTGGACCGCTAAGGAGATGGTCATTCAAGGACGTCTCTCGAAACTTAGCTGAGCAGTCAAAGCCGACTCGTATCTTCCCAGGCTTTTGTGGGTGATAAACCCCATGGTGCGGGATGTACCATGCTGGATGCTTGTTAATTTCCTCTTTGGAGACCTTCTCAGCATCTCCACAAGCTATGGTCTCTTCCATGAAGATTGTGGAGGTGTGAGTGTTGTTAATGTCCCTTACAACTCTGTTAGATATGGCCTCAATTGACGCTCTTGTCCCCTTATCTTGTGGGGGCTCTGTCTTCCTATCCCTTAACCTTTCTTTAGTACGATCTTCATGCAGGCAGAATGGATGCCTTCTCTGACACGTGTCGCAGGTGTTCCTGTTATCACAATCTTTCGAGCGATGCCCAGGCTTTAAACAGCCAAAGCACAATTTATTCTCTTGAACAAACATCTGTGGCTCTGCGGTGGGTTTATCCATGAACTTTTGTGGAGACTGTGACCTCAAATCAAATCAAATCAAATGTATTTATATAGCCCTTCGTACATTAGCTTATATCTCAAAGTGCTGTACAGAAACCCAGCCTAAAACCCCAAACAGCAAGCAATGCAGGTGTAGAAGCACGGTGGCTAGGAAAAACACCCTAGAAAGGCCAAAACCTAGGAAGAAACCTAGATAGGAACCAGGCTATGTGGGGTGGCCAGTCCTCTTCTGGCTGTGCCGGGTGGAGATTATAACAGAACATGGCCAAGATGTTCAAATGTTCATAAATGACCAGCATGGTCGAATAATAATAAGGCAGAACAGTTGAAATTGGAGCAGCAGCACGGCCAGGTGGACTGGGGACATCAAGGAGTCATCATGTCAGGTAGTCCTGGGGCATGGTCCTAGGGCTCAGGTCCTCCGAGAGAGAGAAAGAAAGAGAGAAAGAGAGAGAGAATTAGAGAGAGCACCTGGGGGGTGGCCAGTCCTCTTCTGGCTGTGCCGGGTGGAGATTATAACAGAACATGGCCAAGATGTTCAAATGTTCATAAATGACCTGCATGGTCGAATAATAATAAGGCAGAACAGTTGAAACTGGAGCAGCAGCACGGCCAGGTGGACTGGGGACAGCAAGGAGTCATCATGTCAGGAAGTCCTGGGGCATGGTCCTAGGGCTCAGGTCCTCCGAGAGAGAGAAAGAAAGAGAGAAAGAGAGAATTAGAGAGAGCACATGTGGGGTGGCCAGACCTCACTTCTCACAGAAGACACAACTAGTAACAGTAACTTTCTCATCAGAGTTAGTTGCTAATACCCTTGCTCCGGGGCTTTGAATCCTTGGCGTCTTAGGTTTTACATCTTCGCTTGGTTTCAAAGCATGAAGGATTGCAAGCGATCTTTGCTTCTCTCGTGAGAAACTTCACAAACTGACTGAAGCTTGGAAAGGTCTCAGTTTCTTATAAGATGTCTATGACCTTTCTATTCCATCTTGAAGTTAGCCAATCTGGAAGTTTAGCGAGGATCTTTTGGTTTTCATTACAGTCATTAAGCACCTCCATGCCCTTATTCTGAGACATAGCAGCCTCACAGCTGCGAAGAAAGTCTACAAGGTCTCTAAGTTCAAAACTGTCCTTGGATCCTATCTTAGGCCATGCATTGAGCTTATCTCTGAAGGACTTGGCGATGAGGAATTTGTTTCCGTACCTTTCTTCAAGAACGGTCCACCCAGCATGGTAGGCTGACTCAGTTCCTAACATAAAGTAACTTTCGATGGCTTTCTTGGCAGGCCCACTGATATATTTTCTTAAGTAATATATCTTCTCATTTGCTGGTATGTTCTTCCTGTCTATCAGAGTCTGAAAAGAGACCTTCCAGTCAGTGAACGAGAGTGGTTCTCCATTGAATGTTACCGGTTCTGGTATGGGGAGGCGGTTTTCCCTGATCGATTCCTCTAGCAACCTGAACATGGTCTTGGTGCCATCTTCTTGTTGTGTGCTTGTCACAACATGTTGTGGTGAGTTGAGTTGAGTTTATTTTTATTTTTACAGGGACAGTGCACATTAATCAACATTTCAGTAAAAGTGCCGGTTTTAGCCAACCGGCTAATTTTCAACCGCAGTCCCTGGGCAGGTTATTAAAAACAATTACAATATAGACAATAGCAACATAGAACAAGCAAGACATAGCATACAGACAGAGCAACATAGGACAAGCAAGACGTAGCATACAGACAGAGCAGCATAAAACAAAAAGCAGCAAGACAAAATTCATAAAAGCAACAAAGTGTTTCCACACCTCACAAGCTACAGACAACAGACAACATGGAGAGTGGCAACACACAGCTAGGGACCATGTTCACAAATCTGATTGACCTTTAGCCATGTCTTCAAGCATTTTGTGAAAGTGTGATATGTGGTGCAGTTATGTGTGTCTGATGGCAGTGTATTCCAGACATGGGAAGCTCTCACAGAGAATGCAGATTTACTAAAGGTGCTTTTCCTTAGGGGAACTATACAGTCACCTCTCATGGCAGACCTTGTGGATCTGCTGCCATATGTCTGGGTTTTCTGTTTAACAAAAATATTGAGTGGAGGGGGAGCCAGGCCATTGAGGATCTTGAATACAAGACATGCGTCGGTGTATTGCACAAGATTTTCCCAACTCAAGAGCTCATGCTTTCTAAGGATGTGACAATGATGATGGCTATTGGGCTTCCTATCAAGCACTTTGAGAGCCTGTTTGTAGACAGACTGAATAGGTTTTAATGTTGTACAGCAAGCTTGGGCCCAACTAGTCAAGCAGTATGTTAAGTGGGGGAGTATCATAGATTTGAAGTACAGTTTTGCTACCTCTGTAGTCAAACAATTTCGTATAAATCGGAAATTAGCTAGGTTGAATTTGGTTATTTGAATTACCTTTTTCACGTGCTTTTTAAAAGAGAGGTTGGAATCAAGTATGATGCCAAGGTACTTAAAATCGGATACCACCTGGAGCTTCTCCCCTGACACATAGACATCTGGCTCAGTAGCATCTGTTGCCCTCTTTGTGAAGAACATGCAAACAGTTTTTTTCACATTGAGATGCAAACACGAGTCACTGAGCCACTTTGTAACCTGGACCATTACAGTAGTGAGTTCTTGTGCAGCTTGTTGTTTGCTCTTTGCATGCACATATATCACTGTATCATCTGCATACATTTGAACTTCAGACCCAGTACAGACAGAAGGCAGATCATTAATGTACAGGCTGAACAGGAGGGGCCCCAGTATTGACCCTTGGGGCACGCCCACATCATAGCTACGAGTGGGCGACAGCTCATTGCTCACTCTGACACACTGAGTTCTGCCTTCAAGGTATGATTTCATCCATCTCAAGGCATCAGGGGAAAAGTTGAACTTGGACAATTTTGTGATGAGAATCTCATGGTTAACAGTATCAAAAGCCTTCCTTAGGTCCAGAAACACAGCCCCAACAGCACCCCCTTTGTCCATCTTGGACTTCACATTTTCCAGAAGAAAGCAGTTGGCCGTTTCTGTGGTGTGTTTCGCTCTGAAGCCAAACTGCATGGAGTGTAATGTGAAGGGGCTGTTGTTGAGGTGGGCAATCAGTTGTTCTGCTACACACTTTTCAACAACCTTTGACACCACAGGTAATATACTAATGGGCCTGTAGTTACTCACGTTAGCAGGGTCGCCTGATTTAAAGATGGCCGTTATTATGGCCGACTTCCATACCCTTGGAAACACACCGAGACCAATAGATGTGTTGGTGACCTTAGTAATGGGGCCAATGAGTGACTCTTTGTAGTTTTTAAGAAAGGTAGAGTCCATCCCAAACACATCTTTGGCTTTAGAGTTCTTTAGTGAGCTAATCACCTTGTTCACCTTTGACTCAGAAACCTCCCTTATGATGAAGACAGGTTGAGTGTCATTCACTAGCACTGAGCCCAAGAAACAAGTGGAGGGGTTCTGTGTCAGTACCCTGACAGAGTCAATAAAGTAGGAATTGAAGGCTATTGCTATTTCGACTGCATCCTGTGTTAGATTGTTATTCACCATGATTTCTAGTCTTTTTGCAGTGTTACTATGGTCTTTCCCTGTTAACTTTTTTAGATTCTCCCATATCAATTTAGAATTTCCCTTTGCTTCACCAATTATGTTAATAAAAAAGTTTGCCTTGGCCTGTCTGATTTCTTTCATCACCTTATTTCTCAACATGGTAAACCTACGTCTGTCATGCTCTAATTTAGATTTTAGGGCTATTTTTAGAGCATAATCACGTTCTTTCATCAATTTCCAGATTTCTCCATTTAGCCAAGGAAGAGTGCTCTTTTGGCCAGGTTTGGACTTGATTTTCTTTAGGAAGCCATTTATTGTAGTCTGGATTGTGGATAGAAAAACCTGACTATCAGCTTCCACGTCTGTATAGGACAAGAGATCATTCCAGTTTATTCCCTTAATTGCTTTTTCAAAATTATTTAATTCACTCTTAGGTATTCTGAGTTGATCTGGCTTTCTAACAGTAGAGAGGTTAAACCTGCTCTTAGACAGCTTTCTGGCTATAAGTGTCAGATTATGATCAGACAGCCCAGTAACCATATTGAATGATTTAGTCACTCTCTCTGGTTTATTACTGAACACCAAATCAATCTGTGTTTTAGAGCAACAAGTCACCCTGGTTGGCCCTTTAACTAGCTGTGTAAGGTCAAAGGTATTAGTGATCCGTTTGAGGGTTTTCCTACAACACTTGTCTTCATAATTAATGTTAAAATCTCCCATTAAGATGACCTCTTTCCCAAAATCACATTCCCTAAGCATGGTATTAAACTGATCAAAAAACACACTTTTGGTGGAAGGTGGCCTATACATTCCAATGAGGGTAAAAGACATTTGGGGAGACAGTGTAACGTTCAGGCCGATACATTCTAGTTCATTATCACATGACCACTCAATTTGTTTACATCGGATATGTTCTTTAATGTAAATCATCACACCCCCTCCTCTTCCCTCAATCCTGTCTCTCCTGAAAACATTGTAGCCAGGCACAACCAAAGCAGCACATGGAGAGTGTTTTATGGAGCCATGTCTCTGAGAGGCAGAGAAAGTCAAGGTTGGAGTCTGTGAGTAGATGTTGAATTTGATCACTTTTTGGAATGACACTACGAATGTTCAAGTGCCCCCCTAGTAGTCCCTTGGGCTTAGCTCGTGGGTCCCAGATGACTCGAGAGTGATTGACACATTGAAAAAAGTTAAATTTTCTGTGTTTTCTGACGGCTGGGTTTAGGCCGTTTTGTTTCGTTTTGATTAGGGGCAGTTCGGTAGCGCAATTAACAATCCCTCCCGCCTGCACTGGATGCGGGGAACTAATTAAAATAGCTTGCGTACCAGAAGCAGAGTCAGGGATCGCATATAGCGACTCTGGTATGTTTGAAGAGTCAAAATCTATCCTGGAACCGGGTGAGTCGAGAGAAACCATAGGACCATAGCACTCACCCACCTCCACAGCGGCGACGACCAGTGGACGAGGCCATCCACCGCTCTCCACTCCGGTGCGTATCACTGGCTCGGTGATATTGGGCCCAGGATTGAGTTGTACATCCCCGGAGAGCAGGAGGGTAGCGAACAGGTAGTTTAACAGTTTCCGATAAATGTTGGACTTGTGTTTGTTACGCCTAAGCGGTTCAGTAGAATAAGGAGCGAGGTAGACTTTGCCATTATTCAGAACATTATGGTATGCTGTGTACTGTCCGCTCCCGTGGAACGGTGAACCAATGTGTTTGGTGTTGATATTCTCCGGTAGTAGACTGATTGTGTCATCCCAGCAAGGACGCACTGAGATTATCAGTAGAGCAGCTACCTAACTGACAATCATGGCAGAGTACTGGAGATAAAACACATAATTGCGCTTTAACTCTTTGCATGAGTTACTTAGCTGGGATCGGCGTACACCTGATGGTTTAGATAAAATTACAGCATTCGAATGAGAAGCGGCACCTGCCGCACCACCCTGTCTTCCGTCCGCCATTTTCAACATCTTTTGGTGCCACCTGCTTGCAGCAGGTGAAAGACTGTGAAAGACTGTGAAATGAGCCACTTCTGTGCATGACTTCTTTCACAGATTTGCAGTTAGAGAGTAGTTCTCTCTTCTCGTCCTGTGAGTTTTCATCTTGCTCATACACTTGCATCGGCGCCTTGGCAGCATTTAGTTTCTTGAGCACTTCTAGGCGCTCTAACTCTCTATGCTTGTCTTCTAGCGTCCTTCGTCTGGCAGCATTTCTACCTCTAACTTGACTCGCAGCCTAGCTTCTTCTAAGCTGCGTTTCACAGCCTCAGGTTCTTGCTCCGCTGTCCTCTTCTTATCTTCATCTTCGAGTCTCTGAAGCTCTTCTAGTTGGCGTTCTTGCTTAACCATTACTTCTAAAGCTGCTTGGTTAGCAGCAACTTCCGCCGCAGCCTCTTGTCTCTTGACAGATGACACACTTGAACGTCTGGAGTTGACCTTTGAGTTGCTTAGAGACTGGGAGGAAGCACTTGAGGGCTGATAGTTGAGACTTGACTTATGTGAGAGTTCGGACATGCACAAGGAATTGCTGTCCTTCCAGTGCAGCTCTATCTGGTTACTTTGACCTTCTTCCCTGCCTTTTAAATGACACCTTACAGTCTTGATAATAGACATTGTAACTGCTTCAGAAGTATCAACTCTGCGTCGTATATCGTTGTCGGGAATGTCAATTTGACGCAAATTTACGTAGACAAGGTTTAGCTCTGTAGAGGCATGGCTAATCTTGTTTAAGAGGTCTTCTAGTAGGTCTTCAGAGCAACAGCCTGTCAGTGACAGTTTTGCTTCTTTTACCAGAGCCTTCCACTTCTCATAGCTGACCCTGAAACGATGTTCGAGCTGTCTGCATCTTTCGTCGCGCAGTTCTCTGCCCTTTTCAGTTAACCTGCGGACCCTCTCACCTTTTCGTGGCTCTTGTTGTGATATCTCATCAGCAGCCTCTGTATCATCATTCGCTGGCAGAAGTGACTCCACACCAGTCTGGGCCTCTTCCTGCTGTTCTGTTTGTTCTGATGAAGGCTTGAAGTTTGCGAGGTGTTGCTGCAGATGCTCAACTTGACCCACCCCATCTCTATCACCTATAGTGAAACTACCTCTTTCTGACATTCTAAATCAAATCAAATCAATTCTAGGTAAGGTTTGGATAAGTGAGTAGGTAATTTATTCTCTAATTCACTGTAATTTAAACCTTAGTACTGTAACGTTGGGATAGTGATGGGTGTGGAGTCAGACGCAGAGAGCAGAAGGTAGACGGGAAAAAACGCTTTAATATCCTCAAGCACAGTAACAGGGACAAACATGGGTGAAGCCCAAAACACAGGCGCAACAAAACCCAAACACACTGTTACCAAAATACCGGACAGTGAAAACCAAAAGAACACAAACACCACTAACGTAGAATAACCACAAGCCCGCACAAACACCAGCGGGCTAAACTAACTTAAATAACACCCATCCCAAAACCCCAACAAGGAACAGGTGAAAACAATTTGACAAAAACAAACGAAAAGGATAAAGGGATCGGTGGCAGCTAGTAGACCGGCGACGACCACCGCCGAGCGCCACCCGAACAGGAAGGGGAGCCACCTTCGGTGGTATTCGTGACAAGTACGTGGTATAAACATGTATAATGCTTGTGACAAAGGCTTGAACAAACACCTCATTGGCTGCTTAGTACAGAAGGGAGGAAATCAAACTTCACACTTATTATTCCTGGCATGAATTCACACTTCATCCTTAATTATTATAATGTTACCATCCTAACATACACGCTTCAACCTTTATGAACTACACCCGATGACATGAAAACTTAGCTAACACAGCGCGGGATTGCCTTCCCTCCAAAAGTGTGTTGCTACAATAAGGATCCCCGTTACAACAGTATTAGCTATGTAGTTCCGCTTGTCTTATCGTTTCCCCCACACAGCGGACACGTAAACAATTCAAACAAAAGACAACGACATAGACTTACAGGTTAACTGTCAGTTACAAGTAGTGCACAGCGTTGCACCAGATCTTCAGTTTCTTGACAATTTCTCACATGGAATAGCCTTCATTTCCCAGAACAAGAATAGACATGAGTTTCAGAAGAAAGTTCTTTGTTTCTGGCCATTTTGAGCCTGTAATCGAACCCACAAATGCTGATGCCCCAGATACTCAACGAGTCCAAAGAAGAGCAGTTTCATTGCTTCTTTAATCAGCATTTATTTTAAACAGTTTTCAGCTGTGCTAACATAATTGCAAAAGGGTTTTCAAATGATAAATTAGCCTTTTAAAATGATAAACTTGGATTAGCAAACACAACGTGCCATTGGAACACAGGAGTGATGGTTGCTGATAATGGGCCTCTGTACGCCTATGTACATATTCCTTTAAAAATCAGCCGTTTCCAGACACAGTAGTCATTTACAACGTCTACACTGTATTTCTGATAAATGTTATGTTATTTTAATGGACAAAAAATTTGCCTTTCTTTCAAAAAAAAGGACATTTCTATGTGACCCCAAATCTTTGAACGGTAGTGTATATATTGTGTATAGTCTTTTTGTGGTGTGGTTTTCTATAAGCCCATGGGCTTCCAAACACACCATTAAAATGTTTTATTTTTTTATTTTAAATATATATTTTAATCTTCATTGTTGTTTATTTTCTTTGGTGCAAGTTGCTCAATGCTTTTCTACCCTCTTAGGAGGACACGGTGTTCACCTTTAACTTCAACTTGTTCATGACTAACATCAGTGGAGAAAAGCTACACCATATCTAACACCTGGTCTCCTCTGCCCTAGTCTCCAGAGAAGTTAGCTGTGAGCACATCACAGAGGTACTGATCTATGGTTCTATACTGAACCATAATATAAAACGCAACATGCAACGGTTTCAAAGATTTTACAGAGTTACAGTTCATATTTTTTTAAACATTTTATTTGACCTTTATTTAACTAGGCAAGTCAGTTAAGACAAATTCTTATTTTCAATGACGGCCTACCAGGGAACAGTGGGTTACAACTGTCTGTTCAGGGGCAGAAGGACAGATTTGTATCTTGTCAGCTCGGGGATTTGAACTTGCAACCTTTCAGTTACTAGTCCAACACTCGAACCACTAGGCTACCCTGCCGCCCCACATATGGAATCCAGTCCATTGAAATAAATTCATTAGGCCCTAATCTATGGATTTCACATGAATTCAGATATGCATCTGTTGTTCACAGATGCCTTTAAAAAAAAAAGTAGGAGTGTGAGTCAGCAAACCCACCCGTTTCTGCTGTGACCACCATATGCCTCATGCGGTGCGACACATCTCCTAGAGTTGATCTGGCTGTTGATTGTGGCATGTGGAATGTTGTCCCACTCCTCTATAATGGCTGTGCGAAATTGCTGGATATTGGAGGGAACTGAAACACGCTGTCGTACACGTCAATCCAGAGCATCCCAAACATGCTCAATGGGTGACATGTCTGGTGAGTATGCAGGCCAAGGAAGAAATGGGACATTTACAGCTTCCATGAATTGTCTACAGATCCTTGCGACATTGGGCCGTGCATGACCATGCTGAAACATGGGGGGATGGCGGCTGATGAATGGCACGACAATGGGCTTCAGGAGCTCGTCACAGTATCTCTGCACATTCAAATTGCCATTGATATAATACAATTGTGTTCATTGTCCGTAGCTTATGCCTGCCCATACCATAACCCCACGGCCACTCTGTTGACATCAGCAAACCCTTCAACCACAAGGTGTCTACCATCATTTGAAACCTGGATTAATCCTTGTAAAGCACAGATCTCCAGCATGCCAGTGGCCATTGAAAGTGAGCATTTGCCCACTGAAGTTGGTTACAATGCCAAACTGCAGTCAGGTTAAGACCCTGGTGAGGACTACAAGCATACAGATGATCTTCCCTGAGATTGTATCTGACAGTTTGTGCAGAAATTCTTCAGTTGTCTAAACCCACAGTTTCATCAGCTGTCCGGGTAGCTGATCTCAGATGATCCCGCAGATGAAGAGGCCGGAGGTCACAGGCTGGCGTGGTTACACGTGGTCTGCGGTTGTGAAGCCGGTTGGACGAACTGCCAAATTCTGTAAAATGACATTGAACGTGGCTTATGGTAGAGAAATGAAAATGTAATTGTCTGGCAACAGCTCTGGTGGACGTTCCTGCAATCATGCAAATTGCACACTCCCTCATAACTTGAGACATCTGTGGCATTGTGTGACAAAACTACACCATTTAGAGTGGCCTTTTATTCCCAGCAGTTTAATCAGCTTCTTGACATGCCACACCTGTCAGGTGGATGGATTATCTCAGCAAAGTTGAAATGCTCACTTACAGGTTTGTAAATCATTTGCGCACATAACATGAAATAATCTTTGTATGGAAAATTTCAGGGATCTTCTATTTCAGCTCATGAAACATGGGACCAACACTTAACGTTATTTATATTTTTGTTCATTTTCAGTCCCTATACCCACAATGTATTTGTCTGCAAAAGTGGGTAACCTGCCTACCCTCTCAGCAGAGGCAATTTTACATAAACACATGCAAAACTGGTAGTGTCGTGGATGATCGTTACAAAATATAACACTTACAAGAACTTGTGAATTCAATATAGGCTTTTAATACAAACATATCAGAAGCCTAGATGGTCCGCGGGACACACTTTTCCAGAGCACTGGCTCTGATTTATACACATACAACGTATGAGTCCATCCCACATTCAAATGAAGTTACTTCCCTAAGTCCATCTGCCACCATTATCTTTCAATCTGTGCTTCCTGCTAGTTCACGCCATATCTGCTTTCAGTCAAGTTACAATGGTGACAGGACCTCATGTCCCAAAATTAATACATACCCATCTTATCCTATGAGCCCCTTACGTTCAGCTTGTCCTAATTAGGACTAATAGACTGTCTCTTGTCATGTCCTAAAAATATATGCCCTATGTCTATAGTCCATCAGTTGGTCATTTGGCTGACCCCCTCCTTTTTATGTCCCTCTGAACTTGGCCTCTGACCTTGGTATGTCCAGCTGTCCTATGCTCTCATGGACTTTGGCTTCCTGTCCTATTCAATGCATTTTACCAGAATGGCAAATGCACTCCAAGCGCATCTTTCTTTTGTGGTACAGTATTAAGATTCTCCCTACATGTACATCTCGCTCCCACAGTACCCGACATTAAATATACGAGTTCAAGCAAACGTCGACACCCTAGCTCATGAGCTGTCCATTAGTCATGAGTTGAATGCATGGCGTTGTCATCGATCATGCGACAAAACATCTTTCATTATGTTTAGTAACTAAGTTTATAATTAAGAAATATAACTTACGATTCCTGGATCTCTGAAAATGTCTACGGTCACATTTGTCTCGCTGTGAGAATAGTTTTTTACACAAATCCAAAAATATAGGCCTATGCATAATCAAATGCTTCCAACGAAACTACAGGCCTACCATTGTTGGATGAGCATTGATGTCTAGCTGAAGGCTAGTTGTCTGGAGCAATTTGACCAGTCAAATGTGATATTCTGATCATCAAATCAACTACGCCAACACTCAAGTAGCCTGTTAATGACACTTCCAGTAATGAACAAGGTGGACCACCGCCAACTGCAAAGATTTTAATTGGCTGAATCCCTTCTACCAGGATATGACTTGTGCTAAATGTCGTAGTGCAATCTAGACATATGCCACGTTCTGATGGGACCAATTTCAATTTAGCATTTCAGTCACACAACTTGACACTGGCTGATGCAGTGTGTTGTTTAAGGCGGGTACTGGGGTACCTGTTAACAGCATCCAGGTAAAATGTGTATAACTCGACAGTGTATGAGCCTTAAATTCTAGGCATAACCAAGTGGTCAGACACTCATTATAACACCCTTTGAAGTCAGACATTGAAATAGCATGGTAAATAGAAGGCAGCAATAGCCTTATATTGTTCTGGCTACAGAAGCTTTAAGTTCTAGGATGAGTAGTAGTCAGCTGTAGTTAACCATTGATTTGGACTAATATAGCTTAATGCCACAAGCTTGCTTTACTCCAGTTCTAGTAACACTAGCCTCAACATGGTCACACCTTGCTGCCAAAATGCAGTTTATGGAGCTGTGTGCTTAGATTATTCAGGCCCCATCCTGCAGCAGTTGACCAAAAGTGGCAGGGTGGCCACAGTTAGAATTGCTGATCACCCCTTAAAGGCCAACATGTCGTAAGTGCCTGAGATGAAAGATATTCAAATGTGTCGCACAAAGCATTTACCTAGCCAACTTAGTTACCAAATAAAGTCCTCACTTGTGATATAATCCCCAAACTGGATGCAGCCACATCCCATAACAATCAGGACAAGGTATAGATTGTAAAAAATTATTTATTAAGAACCAGACTTCTCTATATTCAAAAACACCGCAATAACTCCCGATTCAGTCAGTGGTTTCATTTGTTCCTGTGGAGAGAATAAAATTAAGTTAAAACTCATCAAGGAATATGACGTGTAGAACACATTTCTCCATCTCATACCATTGTATGGAGAGTGACTGGGGTCTGGGCCTAAGTGGTTCCTTTAGGTTGGTTCATTTGCCAGCTGAAGACTTTGACATATTTAGCCCTAGGGTGGATGCCAGGCATTTGCCTCCCAGGACCAAGGCCTGTGTTGGAAGTAGTTGTGGAGGTCAACGGTCTTCTGGTGGTGGTGAGGGTAGTGGGTGGAAAGGTGGGCTGAAATGCTATGATTGGACAGAGAGTCAGGTGTAAAAAGCTGTACCACTTTTACCACCCTCTTTAGCTGCACAACTACCGAACACTTACTTTTTACAGGAACTCTAGTCAAGATGGTGCCAACTCCTGGAGAGTCTGCCTCAAACCGCCAATATGCAAACAGCTTGTATAGGTCACTCAGTGGATAGACACACCGAACTGTCACCCTAAAAAGAGAACTGAACATTAAAGCCACAAGTGCCTGTAGTGGGAGTTAATGAGGTAGGAGATTATCAGAGAATTCACTTACACAGAGGCAGTATCCCTGGTTTTGACTGGTGCGTTAACAGATTGGCTCTTGTGCTCAACGCTGATATCATTTTCGTAGGTAACACGCTGATGGTCAACCTAGATGATGTCACAAGCCTGAACATGATTCATTGAATATCAAACTGTGGCAAACCATGTCTAAATGGTGGTTCCAATGTCAGGCCTCAAGAGAAATACACACTTGTCAGTCAGTCTGAATATTAATTTAAATAGTCAGCCTGTATGCTGACTGTATGAGATGGAGGCTTGCTAATCTTGTGGACCGATTCTGCGCCTGAACCAATGACGGGCTGCATTGATAACAGAAGTAGTTCAGGTGTTTATTTTGCAGATTATTTGGACGCATCAGGATTGGGCAATTTCTAAGACATATGTAACCAGAACTAAGTCATGCAGCTGAACAAATTAAGCAAGATGATTTCTGAGTTACCAGATTAGATGCTGACAAACTTATTTGAAGTAGTCACTGGTAGGGCCAGTCACTTGAATGATTCAAATTGTATGGGTTGGACAGTTATACCTGGACCCTGGTACCACAGGTGTGGAGTCCAAAGCTAAAGAGAACCCTGGTGTCATCTGTCTCTTGAGGCCTGCAGGTGGAGTCCAGGAGAAAGGTTCCGTTGGGTTCAGCTCCAGGGATGGCCAGAGTCACATCAGTAACGACTGTCACCACCCCTTCAGTGGAACACACTAGAGAAAGTTGTGTTAGAGCTGGGCTAGAACAAAGTGAATGATCAACACTAAACAGTCAGGCAATAAATTAAGTTGCAGCAAAGATGAGGCACTAGTAGTTACCTATGACCTCAGTAGTCTGGAAGAGACACGCTTTGGCCAAGGAACTCTTGACCTCCAAGGTCTTAGGAAGTCGTGAGTGAATTTCAAACGAGCCGTAGAACTGCTTCAAATTGATGTCCTGGGAAAAAAAGAGAAGGTACATTTTAAATAATTATAACTCCTACTTGAGCCAACAAGCCAATTTAAACACTTAACCAATGAGCATCTCACCTTATAAGTGTAGCCAACAGAGAAGAGGGGCACTTCCAGGTTCAGACTCTTGCTGTCATTCTGCATGATGTAGCCCCGCTTGGCTGCCAGATTTGTGGTCAGAATGTAGGGGCCAACACCCACCTCCCACAGGTAGTCAAATGGCTTATGGTCCATCTGGAAACTGATGCTTTTCTCATTGCAGATGCCTTTGAAGACCGGAGGAACTGACGAAGAGAAGATCAACCCAATAGTGCCAAAATGACATCAGGGGTAAACAGTGGTAGATCGCTGGGCTGCGTCCACGTTAGGCAGTGGTCAGAACCAGAAGGCTCAGAAGACTGAGAAATATCACTTCCAGCCCAGGTCTCTTAATAAAGTTCAAGTCAACTTACAGACATCATTGAACTGAGCCACGACTGAGGCCAGGTAGTAGAAGGGCTCCTCTTGAGGCAGGATGACCAACGTGTAGTTGATGTCCAACGAGAACTGAAGAAGCCCCTCTGGAGAGTACTATGGATATGAACTCATTTAGAAACAAAAGCTTACATCCACATATTAGGGGTGAATCTGAGGTCCCCAAAACCCATTGGAAAATGTTGAGGAACCTTGGATCTCCTCCAATGAGAAGTGTCATGAGAATTTTCTATCCCAGTGATTATAACTACAATCAAGCTTTGACCAATTCCCGAGATTAAGACCCTGGGTTTAATAAATAGGAAAAGACTCAGCTTATGCAAAAGGTAGTTCTTTATTCACGAGAAGGTGCTAAGAAACCTATAATGCGCACAGCCTTCTATATAACTCCTACAAGTGCATCTGTTCCTCCCTGGGGGGGGGGGGGGCTTTCTCCTGTCCTTGGTCTCACAGTACTAACACATGTGTTGTCAGTTCCTCTTTATCACAAACACAATGTTCCCACTGTCTCACAATATTCTAGTATTGTGTCTAAACACATCGTCTAAGCTTCTGTAACTATTAGGGTGAAATACTTCAGTCATAACTCTCAATGTCATTCAGATTCTCTTATTACTTTAAACATAAATTCCCTTATCAAGAAGCCGTGAGGAAATACTGAGAAACCACAGTAGTTCATTAGAGTGTAAAAATAAATATTTCTCTTTACCAGCTTGTGAACAACGGCATCCTCAAATGGAACCCTGAGAATGTAGGCATGTAGGGTACTATTGGGCTGGGGGACCATGGTTATGACGAGACCACTTTTATTCGCCTCTAGTATGGTGAAGTCGTGACCATTGAGCTTCACAACCACCAGGTCAACATCGTAGGAGAGGTTCCCCAGGTAAACAGTAAACACACGATCCTCAAGGACTGTTTCTGTGGTTGGGGGGGGGTGACAAGTGTCGTTAGCAATTATGACCATGGAGCTAAAGAGCCACTTCGGATAGGCTAGTAGAACTTACGGTTAATGATGGAGAGGTGCTGGATCAGAAGGGGTGTGTTCATGGGCCTGTGGAGGCGGAGTCTGGTCTCCACACCACAGTCATCAAGAAAGATTTGTTCATAGTAGAGATGGACCACATAGAACTCACGGTACATGTTGTCCATCACAAAGCTCTGGAAGAGTTGAAACCGTTATGAAGCATCTGCCATTAGGTTATATGGTACAAAGTAGAATATTCAAGGTGTACAGAGGACATGACTGAAGCCATTTGCAGCTTCTCTGCATCAGAATACAAGGTAAGCGTCTCCATGTGACTGGTCAGATGCCGGCCTAGTACGCTACTGACTTTTCTGTATCCTCCGGCAGCGTTGAAAGGGATGCTGATCTGGACAGTCGTGTCACTGATGTCCAGGCTGTAGCCTCGCTCTGCTGTGATGGGCTCATCCAGGAGCTGCCCATCCACCCCCATTGAGATCTTGCTACTCTCCAACCCAGAGAGGCCAGAGACCAGCGGGGACAGCAGAGTGGGGGTCTGCCAGACCAGCCCCGCCCCATCATACATCCCTTCATCTGGAAAGAGATTACAAGTGTTAAGACCCTGTGAACAATTCTTCCTCTGGAACTGAGTGATCGAAACATCACAGATCTGAAATAACTTCATAGGTGAAAGTATTATTTGCTTAACTGAGCCATCACTATTGCTTAAGACAATCCAGTCCCTTCAGGTCTGATCCTTGATTATGTGGAACCTGATATTGCACTGGAACTTACTAGTGCTGCACGCAACAATCCAGTCCACCATCATAACCACCCATCTCTGCCTGGAGAACAGTATGGGATGGACCACCTCCACCACTGAACCATTGATCTGGAATTGAAGAAATAATTAAGTGTACTTGCCAACAGTACAAAAGGGGCATTTCAGTAGTCTAAATAAGTGGCTTCCTTCCCATCCTGCATAACCCTGGTTTTAAACATTACGCAATGAAAGACCCTCTCGGAATACAGCCACCAGTCTAGGTCATTAATGTCAAATTAAGCAAGCCTGAAGACAACCAAGATAAAAGAAGCCATTGAACAGGGCATTTAAATCCTCACCATGGAGACAGACCCCATGACAGACCGTGGTGTGTAGGGTGAGCGGAACACCAGTCTCCCCCGGGTGAGGTGGAACACGTAGCCCAGCTCCCGAGCCTCTGAGAATGACATGGGAATCAGCTGCTGCCCCTCATGCTGGAACATCACCTGCCAGGTAGACGTGGCAGAGCTGTGGGCCTGATGGGGAACAAGAAACAAGGCATGCATGGTGGTATTGGGGAAAAACTGGTGGAGCTCATCTAATTGAGAATTTGCCAAATAGCCTTTAGCTTACTTTAGCAAGGGCAGCAGTCCAGGCATCCGTTGTACCAGACAGACAAGAAACGTCACTCCTCATTGACACCTACAGGGTAACATAATACTCTCCTATAAAAATACACAAGCCCACCTCCACGAGCCTTGGATACAGTCTAGATCCATGCATCAGTACCTCCATATAGTTCTCCTCGCAGCTGACTTCTCTGGGGGACCAGGATAGAGGGAGGGAGCAGGTTGCATTCACAGAGTAGGTGGCTTCCACTCCATTCGTATCAATCGTGATCAAGTTAAAGCTAAAAGTGAACACCTCATCGTCCTAAGATACAAAAACAAGAACCCTGGTAGTAATCTAACTAGAAAAAATATTTTTAAGGCCCTTCCCATGGGTACAGATATCAACTCAATGGCTACTCCACATTGGTTCAATGTAATTGAAATGTTGATTTAACCAGTGAGCCCATGGGTTGTGGCTTTGAAAAGACTACAATGCACAGAAAATATATGAACCTGGTTGTCAGTGTGGCAGGAGAAATAGGAGGCTCTGAGTTCAGCATGGCCACGCAGAGGGAGGATACTGAACATGTAGCCACACTCTGACCCATACTGCTTAGTGATGGGGTGAACGCCATCAGTATCTAGATAAGGGTAAAGAACTGGGTCAAATCAAATGATTTGAATATGCTCAAGTCCAATACTTAATAAAAATCCGTTTATTCTTAAGTGGTCCAAGAGGCACAGTGAGACTGAAATATACTGCAGCACCAGCTAACAATCCCTGGCCAAGACATGTTAAGATGCCAGGTTCATGAGCTGACAGAACCTGGTTTCTTTCCCATTTCGCATCAGAATTAAAGGTTAAAAGCCTACTTACCAACCGCTTCAAAGCGAGGTTGGTTCCCAGCAAATGAGAGTTGGGTTGTTACCAACAGGTATCGATCCCGACATGCAGTCTCAATGGCCCCTATAAAAGACACACAAGGTGAGAATCTGAAGGGTGGAAGCAAAATGATTCTCAACAATGCCGTGTTCTATAGCTTGTATAAAAGGCTCATCTGACCCAATTTAAGTTCCTTACCTCTTGGAAGTTCAGAACATCTTACACTAGGCCATACAGACAGGAGTACAAATACTCTGTAAGAAAAATGTTAGCACAGGTCATGAAAGTGTGCCAGCAGCAAAACACTTATTCAAAACATTTAAGCCCACCACCAAACTTACCCCACCCAACACCCAAAAGCCATTGCTCCGTAGAAGTGTCTAACCCTAGCCAGGAACAGCTAGTAAACTACACCTGCTAGTTAACACAATATCAACTACCACGCACTGACAGTATCCTAGACAACAACAAAAAAAAAACAACAGTTGATATGTAACATGTTCTCTAGCACTTTTATATGGGGGTGGTGCTGTGTTTGAGGTAATTCATTAGCTAATTGGGTCACATGGTTGGCCAGCTTGCCAGAGCCTAGGGGCGCAGCTAAATAGTCTGAAGTTGATTCCTCTCCTCATCTCCTCTCCTTCCCCCTTTCTTAGGATGTGTTTTTCATCTCCACTGAACAACAATATAAACGTATCATGTAAAGTGTTGGTTCCATGTTTCATGAGCAGAAATAAAAGATCCCAGACATTTTCCATACGAACGAAAAGCTTATTTCTATCAAACTTTGTGCACAAATTTGTTTACATCCCTGTTAGTGAGCATTTCTAAGATAATCCATTCACTTGACAGCTGTGGCATATCAAGAAGCTGATTAAACAGCATGATCATTACACAGATGTACCTTGTACTGAGGACAATAAAAGGCCACTCTAAAATTTGTCACACAACACAATGCCACAGATATCTCAAGTTTTGAAGGAGAGTGCAATTGGCATGCTGACTGCAAGAATGTCCACCAGAGCTGTAGCCAGAGAATTTAATGTTCATTTCTCTACCATAAGCCGCATCCACCCGGCCTCACAACCACAGACCATGAGTAAGGCGTCTTGTGGGCAAGTGGTTTGCTGATGTTAACGTTGTGAACAGAGTGCCCATGGTGGGATTATGGTATTGGCGGCATAAGCTACGGACAACGAACACAATTGCATTTTATCGATGGCAATTTGAATGCATAGAGATACCGTGATGAGATCCTGAGGCCTGTTGTAGTGCCATTTATCCACCGCCATCACCTCCTGTTTCAGCATAATAATGCACAGCCCCATGTAGCAAGGATCTGTGCACAATTCCTGGAAGCTGAAATTGTCCCAGTTCTTCCATGGCCTGCAAACTCCATGGCCTGCATACTCACAGGCGTGACTTCCGGCGCCTGCGTGACTTCCGGCGCCGACAGAGATGGCCGCCTCGCTTCGCGTTCCGAGGAAACTATGCAGTTTTTAGTTTTTTTTACGTGTTATTTCTTACATTGGTACCCCAGGTCATCTTGGGTTTCATTACATACAGTCGAGAAGAACTACTGAATATAAGAGCAGCATCAACTCACCATCAGTACGACCAAGAATATGACTTTTCCGGAGCGGATCTTGTGTTCTGCCTTCCACCCAGGACAACGGAATGGATCCCAGCCTGCGAACCAAAACAACGACGTCGTAAAAGAGGCAAACGAAGCGGTCTTCTGGTCAGGCTCCGGAGACGGGCACATCGCGCGCCACTCCCTAGCATACTACTCGCCAATGTCCAGTCTCTTGACAACAAAGTTGATGAAATCCGAGCAAGGGTAGCATTCCAGAGGGACATCAGGGACTGTAACGTTCTTTGCTTCACGGAAACATGGCTCACTCGAGAGACGCTATCGGAGTCGGTGCAGCCAGCTGGTTTCTCCACGCATCGCGCCGACAGAAACAAACATCTTTCTGGTAAGAAGAGGGGCGGGGGCGTATGCTTTATGGTTAACAAGACGTGGTGTGGTCACAACAACATACAGGAACTCAAGTCCTTCTGTTCACCGGATTTAGAATTCCTCACAATCAAATGTCGACCGCATTATCTACCAAGGGAATTCTCTTCGATTATAATCACAGCCGTATATATTCCCCCCCAAGCAGACACATCGATTGCTCTGAACTAACTTTATTTGACTCTTTGCAATCTGGAATCCACACATCCTGAGGCTGCATTCATTGTAGCTGGGGATTTTAACAAGGCTAATCTGAAAACAAGACTCCCTAAATTGTATCAGCATATCGATTGCGCAACCAGGGCTGGTAAAACCTTGGATCATTGCTATTCTAACTTCCGCGATGCATATAAGGCCCTCCCCCGCCCTCCTTTCGGAAAAGCTGACCACGACTCCATTTTGTTGCTCCCTGCCTACAGACAGAAGCTAAAACAAGACGCTCCCACGCTGAGGTCTGTTCAACGCTGGTCCGACCAATCTGATTCCACACTCCAAGACTGCTTCCATCACGTGGACTGGGATATGTTTCGTATTGCATCAAACAACAACATTGACGAATACGCTGATTCGAGTTCATTAGAACGTGCGTTGAAGATGTCGTTCCCATAGCAACGATTAAAACATTCCCAAACCAGAAACCGTGGATTGATGGCAGCATTCGCACGAAACTGAAAATGCGAACCACTGCTTTTAATCAGGGCAAGGTGACCGGAAACATGACCGAATACAAACAGTGTAGCTATTCCCTCCGCAAGGCATTCAAACAAGCTAAGCGTCAGTATAGAGACAAAGTAGAATTGCAATTCAACGGCTCAGACACAAGAGGTATGTGGCAGGGTCTACAGTCAATCACGGATTACAAAAAGAAAACCAGCCCAGTCACGGACCAGGATGCCTTGCTCCCAGGCAGACTAAATAACTTTTTTGCCCGCTTTGAGGACAATACAGTGCCACTGACACGGCCCGCAACCAAAACATGCGGACTCTCCTTCACTGCAGCCGAGGTGAGTAAAACATTTAAACGTGTTAACCCTCGCAAGGCTGCAGGCCCAGACGGCATCCCCAGCCGCGCCCTCAGAGCATGCGCAGACCAGCAGGCTGGTGTGTTTACGGACATATTCAATCAATCCCTATCCCAGTCTGCTGTTCCCACATGCTTCAAGAGGGCCACCATTGTTCCTGTTCCCAAGAAAGCTAAGGTAACTGAGCTAAACGACTACCACCCTGTAGCACTCACTTCCGTCATCATGAAGTGCTTTGAGAGACTAGTCAAGGACCATATCACCTCCACCCTACCTGACACCCTAGACCCACTCCAATTTGCTTACCGCCCAAATAGGTCCACAGATGATGCAATCTCAACCACACTGCACACTGCCCTAACCCATCTGGACAAGAGGAATACCTATGTGAGAATGCTGTTCATCAACTACAGCTCAGCATTTAACACCATTGTACCCTCCAAACTCGTCATCAAGCTCGAGACGCTGGGTCTCGACCCCGCCCTGTGCAACTGAGTACTGGACTTCCTGACGGGCCGCCCCCAGGTGGTGAGGGTAGGTAACAACATCTCCACCCCGCTGATCCTCAACACTGGGGCCCCACAAGGGTGCGTTCTGAGCCCTCTCCTGTACTCCCTGTTCACCCACGACTGCGTGGCCACGCACGCCTCCAACTCAATCATCAAGTTTGTGGATGACACAACAGTTGTAGGCTTGATTACCAACTATGACGAGACGGCCTACAGGGAGGAGGTGAGGGCCCACGGAGTGTGGTGTCAGGAAAATAACCTCACACTCAATGTCAACAAAACTAAGGAGATGATTGTGGACTTCAGGAAACAGCAGAGGGAACACCCCCCCATCCACATCGATGGAACAGTAGTGGAGAGGGTAGTAAGTTTTAAGTTCCTCGGCGTACACATCACAGACAAACTGAATTGGTCCACCCACACAGACAGCATCGTGAAGAAGGTGCAGCAGCGCCTCTTCAACCTCAGGAGGCTGAAGAAATTCGGCTTGTCACCAAAAGCACTCACAAACTTCTACAGATGCACAATCGAGAGCATCCTGTCGGGCTGTATCACCGCCTGGTACGGCAACTGCTCCGCCCACAACCGTAAGGCTCTCCAGAGGGTAGTGAGGTCTGCACAACGCATCAACGCAAACTACCTTCCCTCCAGGACACCTACACCACCCGATGTCACAGGAAGGCCATAAAGATCATATAGGACAACAACCACCCGAGCCACTGCCTGTTCACCCCGCTATCATCCAGAAGGCGAGGTCAGTACAGGTGCATCAAAGCTGGGACCGAGAGGCCATCAGACTGTCAAACAGCCACCACTAAAATTGAGTGGCTGCTGCCAACACACTGACTCAACTCCAGCCACTTTAATAATGGGAATTGATGTAAAGTATATCACTAGCCACTTTAAACAATGCTACCTAATATAATGTTTACATACCCTACATTATTTATCTCATATGTATACGTACAGTGCCTCGCGAAAGTATTCGGCCCCCTTGAACTTTGCGACCTTTTGCCACATTTCAGGCTTCAAACATAAAGATATAAAACTGTATTTTATTGTGAAGAATCAACAACAAGTGGGACACAATCATGAAGTGGAACAACATTTATTGTATATTTCAAACTTTTTTAACAAATCAAAAACTGAAAAATTGGGCGTGCAAAATTGTTCAGCCCCTTTACTTTCAGTGCAGCAAACTCTCTCCAGAAGTTCAGTGAGGATCTCTGAATGATCCAATGTTGACCTAAATGACTAATGATGATAAATACAATCCACCTGTCTGTAATCAAGTCTCCGTATAAATGCACCTGCACTGTGATAATCTCAGAGGTCCGTTAAAAGCGCAGAGAGCATCATGAAGAACAAGGAACACACCAGGCAGGTCCGAGATACTGTTTAAAGCCGGATTTGGATACAAAAAGATTTCCCAAGCTTTAAACATCCCAAGGAGCACTGTGCAAGCGATAATATTGAAATGGAAGGAGTATCAGACCACTGCAAATCTACCAAGACCTGGCCGTCCCTCTAAACTTTCAGCTCATACAAGGAGAAGACTGATCAGAGATGCAGCCAAGAGGCCCATGATCACTCTGGATGAACTGCAGAGATCTACAGCTGAGGTGGGAGACTCTGTCCATAGGACAACAATCAGTAGTATATTGCACAAATCTGGCCTTTATGGAAGAGTGGCAAGAAGAAAGCCATTTCTTAAAGATATCCATAAAAAGTGTCGTTTAAAGTTTGCCACAAGCCACCTGGGAGACACACCAAACATGTGGAAGAAGGTGCTCTGGTCAGATGAAACCAGAATTGAACTTTTTGGCAACAATGCAAAACGTTATGTTTGGCGTAAAAGCAACACAGCTCATCACCCTGAACACACAATCCCCACTGTCAAACATGGTGGTGGCAGCATCATGGTTTGGGCCTGCTTTTCTTCAGCAGGGACAGGGAAGATGGTTAAAATTGATGGGGAGATGGATGGAGCCAAATACAGGACCATTCTGGAAGAAAACCTGATGGAGTCTGCAAAAGACCTGAGACTGGGACGGAGATTTGTCTTCCAAGAAGACAATGATCCAAAACATAAAGCAAAATCTACAATGGAATGGTTCAAAAATAAACATATCCAGGTGTTAGAATGGCCAAGTCAAAGTCCAGACCTGAATCCAATCGAGAATCTGTGGAAAGAACTGAAAACTGCTGTTCACAAATGCTCTCCATCCAACCTCACTGAGTTCGAGCTGTTTTGCAAGGAGAAATGGGGAAAAAATGTCAGTCTCTCAATGTGCAAAACTGATAGAGACATACCCCAAGCGACTTACAGCTGTAATCGCAGCAAAAGGTGGCGCTACAAAGTATTAACTTAAGGGGGCTGAATAATTTTGCACGCCCAATTTTTCAGTTTTTGATTTGTTAAAAAAGTTAGAAATATCCAATAAATGTCGTTCCACTTCATGATTGTGTCCCACTTGTTGTTGATTCTTCACAAAAAAATACAGTTTTATATCTTTATGTTTGAAGCCTGAAATGTGGCAAAAGGTCGCAAAGTTCAAGGGGGCCGAATACTTTCGCAAGGCACTGTATGCATTGACCCTATCTTGCACTGACTCTACGCACACTCACAAGTATTCAGCGCATGTGACAAGTATAATACATGTTTTTACATTTTAGTCATTTAGCAACACTCTTATCCAGAGCAATTAGGGTTAAGTGTCTTGCTCAAGGGCACAGTGGCAAATATTTCACCTAGTCGGCACTGGGATCTGAACCAGCAACCTTTCGGTTACTGGCCCAACGCTCTTAACCGTTGAAGTTTCAAATGCATTCTGACATTACTGAAAGTGTAGGTATTTTAACATTACTATTGTTTAACAGACAACAACACTTTTGATCAATGAAATATTGAATCAGTCGTCTTCCTCAAATGAAGGGGATGATGAAATCTTTGCAAGAGGGAGGGAATCTGATTTCATTGGTCCTCAAGTCGCAGCTCAGGCAATATTTCCAGTATAAATTGATTTAACCCTGAGTAAGCCTGCCCCGAGCAGATTATTTATGAACGATTAATTGGCATAAAATGTTACCTCGCTAACTTACCACTTTCATGGTACTGGTTATCCCGAGTTGAACTCAGAGTTGACCAGAGTTATCTAGAACTCCTGAAATCAGATTCGTAGTATCAGGCTCTGATTCTCATAAAGTACACTAGGAAATTCCCCTCAAACTAGATGACCATAATATACTGTATACTCAACACGTATGTTTATTTCATACCTCCAACTGGAACTGGTGATATGCCCACAGATGTTTGTATTGACCATTATGTTGGTAACAATTGAATAAACTCGAACCAACAACTGTATTCTAACGAGAAGTAAGAGAAGTCTGATTTCCAACTGTGGCTCAACACACACACACTCTCACGGTAGATACAGCCTGACTCAGACTAGACGTAACATTGTAAATCTGGGACACTAATTAGTATGATATTGTAATGGCCTCTATAAATCATAAATGAGCGAATGTCCACAACAGTTCTTGAGTCCTTCAATGAAAACTCACAGGCTACTGCAACAAGTACCATGCACAAAGAAAAAGCCAGGTTACAACCTGCGGTGCCCCGACCCCCTGCCCAGATCCCCTGCCCCCCACATAACTGACCAGGAGGGTTGCTACACAGCCCCCTCACCACAAAGTCCCTTGTTCCAGAGGGAACAAAAAGTCCTGGAAGCGACCCGGAGGTCTCCTTTTTTTCCTGCGCGGGCGTGATGGGGCTCACAGGCATAGGGGGTTCAGTCTGTGGTAGGGGGCTATCCCTCTGGGGCACCGGGGACACAGCCTGTGGCTCTGGGGAACCACTCAGTGACATAGGGGGTATAGGAGGAGCGGGACTTCTGGAGCTCTAACTGTGGGCAGAATGTCATTTCCAGAGGGAGGGGTTTGGGGCGAAGAGGCCGCTCTGTATGGGGATTACCTGCCACATTTCTCCCTCTGGGAGGCAGCTGGACCCAGTACACCATTGTTAAAGGAATTTTATTGCTCTATGTTTTAATACCCAATTAAAATTAAACACTCTGTCAATTCATAAGGATTTGTAAGACCCTTATTCTATAATAATGGACAGAGCCCAGTCTTAAAGTCAATCAGCAGAGTTTATTCACGAGAGTACTCAACACGATACAGGTTACCACAGGTTATAAACTGAAAATGACGTCATTAGTTCCAGTACCAACCCGTCTCTTCTCCCACCCTGGTACAAAGGCAGTATCTCAAGTCTTCCCACATCGTCTCCATACCAATTTAATATAATTTATGGCTGAGCCAATGTTTTCCGGTGTAGATAAGCATTCTAGCCAGTCTGAAGATTTAGTTAATTCATTTCTACCCAGGAACAGACCGTCATTGTTCTAATCCTTGATTCATTCACAAACATTATATTCAGTACTAAGATTAAGAAAGAAAATTCATACATATACAGTAACATAATAGTATTCTGATTAGTACATATACAGTAACATCATTTTATTCTGATTAGTCAGTCCTGATTGAAATGTATACATAATTAGTCATCATTGATAAAAATTCCCTTAACAACCATCTTCTCCCATCCTATCCAGGACCATGCACCGTCCCACCCAGTGACTCTCCAGCTTGGGGCAACTACGTTTCTTTCTTTCTCATCAGAGATGATGGCCAGCTGCTGTGCTAGCGTTTTGTTGAAGTGCTCCACAAGGCCATCGCTCTACGGGTGAGGCGGAGTGGTGCGGCTTTTGTGCCTATCCAGCCACTCACACATGGTGACGAACACACGGGACTGTCGCTGTGAATGGACTCAGCGACAAACCTGCTGAACATATGGCTGTGAGGGTGTCGACGATTGTCTCTGCTTCCTGGAGTGTAGGTTTCAGGCCATTTTGTGAAATAGTCCATAGTCGAGAAACACCCAGCGGTTTCCACGGTCTGTGGTGGGGTAAGGCCCAACTACATCCACTCCCAAATTGTCCAATCCCTACTCCTCCATGCATGCCCTGGAGCACAGCCTCCCACAGTGCTTTGGGGACCACCACCTGCCACCTATCCTCTGCTGTAGCTGGCTCCTTCCATGCTCACTGTAGCATGCCATCAGCCAGCCGCACCTCCACCCACTCTAGCACTGGCTGCAGATCTGTGTCCTGCTGCTGCCTCCATTTAGCCAATTTGACAGCCTGCAGCTCACAGCAGACAGGCACACTCACCTGGCATACTGAGGCACCAACCCCCTCCTCCGCACACAGCTCTCTCTCATGGGCCTCTCTCAGCTCCCATGTACAGTACAGGGCCGGCGTTAGAGTGGCCCGATGTACAACTGTGAAGTCGTACAGCTGGAGCTCCTCCAACCACCTGCCCCTCTGGCTCTTTAAAAAACATGAGCCACTGGAGAGTGGAGTGATAACTCCTTACAGTGAAGGGCAAGCCACACAGGTAGTACTTGAAGTGTTTGATGGACTCCACTACAGCGAGGAGCTCTTGCCATATGACACAGTAGCTTTGTTGAATGTCTTGCTGAAGTACGCCAACACTCTCTCCCCTTCTGGCCCCACCTGGGCCAGCACCCCACCCATGCCCACATTGCTCGCATCTGTGTTCAGGAAAAAGGGCAAGGTGGGGGAGGTGAGCATATGGGCCTCGATCAGTGTACGCTAGAGGGTGTTGGAGACCTCCTGCCACTCTGCTGTCCTTGGCAGCAGGCGGTTCAAGGAAGTGGGGACACTGGAGAAGCCCCGTACAAACCTCCTGTAGTACGAGACCAGGAAGCTCTTCAGCTGCTGCTGGTTAGTGGGAATGGGCCAGTCTTGGACAGCCCACACTTTGTCCTCCATAGTGCTGATTCCCTCTTCCCCCACTTGGTGCCCCAAGGACACCTCTCTCCTCATGAAGTGGGATTGCTCAGGGTGGAGCTTCAGGCCTGCGGCAGCCACCCTTTCCAACACTCCATAGCGCCCCCAGTACAGACTGGAAGGAGCTGCCATGGGCCAGGATGTTGTTGAGGTAGACCAGACACTCCTGTCAGGGAATGCCAGCCAGCACGCTATCAATCAACCGCCCAAAAGTAGCTGGAGCGTTGCGCAAGCCGAAGCACAGGACCTTGAACTTCCAGTGGCCTCTGTTGGTGGGCGAAAGCAGTCTTGGCTCTGGGGAGAGGAGAACCTGCCAGTGACCACTGCGGAGGTCCAGTGAGGGAGCTAGGAGGACGTCCTAACCAAGTTCAGTGACTCTTCGATACATGATATAGGGTATGACTCCTTCCTGGTTATCGCATTCTGTAGTCCGCACATAACCTCAGCTTATCCCCCTTCTTAGGAATCATGACTATTGGTGCCGCCCAGGGGCTGCCTGGGGGCTCAATGAAGTCTACCCACTGCATCTCCAACGGCCCTGTCTGCTGCCTCCTGGTGTGCCAGTGGGATATTGCTGGGATGCATCTTGATGGGCCGAGCGTCCCCTCGTGCTGCACCAGAATCTGACCCACCTCCTCTTCACTCAGAGCAAAGCTGTCTCTGAATTCTAACAGCAACAGCCGTTCCTGCTGCTCGGGGTCAAGACCATCACAGCTCCTCTCCCATATCTATCTCACTGCGGACAGTGTCCTCTTCTCTCCCATCTGGGGTGGCTGGTCTGGCCCAGGCTCACAGATGGACGTTTCATGGAGGTAGCTGGGGAAAGTAACACACAGATGGGGGTTGTGGGCTTGAACCGAGTCCAACCCAGGCTCCAGCCTCCAGCCTCACCACCTCAACCCAGCCTCACCAGGGTTACTGTAGACTCAGTGTCCACCAGGGCAGGGCACCCCCTCCAAAGTGACAGCAAAGAGACAAAAGTCCCCAAAACCGTTCCGGCCCACCACAACAACAGGCTCCATTCTCATGCAGCAGTCTGCTCCTGAGCTCTGTGGGACTTTGGGTAATCCCTGCGCAGATGGCCTGGCTGGCCACACCCCCAGCAGACCAAGTGGCCAGAGCGTGTGCTGCATGCTGTCTGTAGTGCAATAGAACGATTGAGTTTAGTTATTTTCACGCAGGTTTTTCCGGCTCTGGGCTGCACTGCACCACAGCCCTGTACTGTATCGACATGCCCCCACGGAAGCTCCAGTCCACACAATCTCCAATGCTTTCTGTAATGAATCAAACACGACAGCGTCTTGGGTTTACCAAGAATGGTGCGACCCCCCAACAAATGGGGAATGGAATTAAAACATTTTCAGGGGGGGTCTCTCAGTTGGTTGAGGGGCAGCTCTCGGGGAACTATGGGAAGGGGATCCTGGGGGGCTGGTCGCCTGGCAGTTGGGCGCTTGGGCCGATGGGGACCCGAACCAGCGATCTGTTTTTTGGCCTTGTGGGAGATCTGTCAACGTGCCCTTGATTAGGGCGGTGACCTTGGTTGCTTCTGTGGGTCACTCTGGAAGATGGCTATTGTGATGTAGATGTTGTGCAGCTTCACTGCAAGTAGATATAATTTTTTTTATTGAATAGTACAACATAAAGAAAAATGATTACAAAAAAAGATTAGTGCAAGCTAATATACGGGCCACAAACAGGCAAATAACTGTGCAGCATTCACCTGATGACAGAGGTCAGCCTGCAGGCGCCCGGCCTGCCACAAGGAGTTGCTAGAGCGCGATGAGCCAAATCAAGCCCGCCCGGCCAAAACCTCCCCTGGACAATGCTGGGCCAATTGTGTGCGACCCTATGGGACCCCCGATCAGGATCGAACCCGGGTCTGTAGTAGCGCCTCCAGCACTGTGATGCAGGAGGCCCTTTTAGCGGGCTCTCTTGTATGCATCCATGTCCTATTCCCTCTGCTCTCGGTGATGCATTTTCTTATTTGACGCACCTTATGTCTAAACTTCTTTACAGTGAAATGATCTTGATTGGTGATCTCAACTGGTGTTGGTTAAAGCTGGTGTCTGATGGTTTAAAAATGTTTTGTAATTCTATGAATCTTACCCAGTTGATTATCTCACCCACTCGCCCAAATCTTAAATGCCCAGATAAATCTACCCTGATTGATTTGATATCAACAAATGTTCCACATAAATATTCTGCGGTTGGTGATTTTTGTAATGATTTAAGTGACCATTGTGTTGTTGTTGCTGTTAGAAATATGAAGGTTCCTAAGACAAACCCATGTTTTATTCGTAAGAGAAATTTGAAGTGTTTTAATGAGCAGGCTTTCTTTCATGATTTGTTTTATTTTGACTGGAGCAAGATTGAGCTTATCCCTGATGTGGAAACTGCCTGAATATTCTTTCATTATGTTTTTTTTTCAAATAGTAAACAAACAAGCCCCATTCCGCAGGTTCAGGGTTAAAGGGCAGGATAATCCATGGTTTTCTTCTGAGCTGTCTTGTATTATTCACAACTGTAATCTAGCCTGGGCTAAAGCAAGGAAATCATGTTCTGATGCGGATTGGCTTTTTTTTAGGCACTTACGAAACAAGTGTTATTTTCTTCTCAGGAAGGCCAAGTCTGAATGTTTTATGTCTTTAACCACTGATAACCTGAATGACCCTAGAAAGTTTTGAAAGGCAATTAAGTCTATGTCTGGTAACAGTAATGTTAATGAATTACCTTCATGTGTTTTGAAGGACTCTGTTGCTGTATATGACAAAACTGAAATGCTGAATTGTTTCAAAGAACACTTTGTATCATCTGGTAGACTGATTCAGTGTCCTCTGTCTCTGTACAACCCTGTGTGGATGAACCAGTGAGAGCTGGTCAAACTCTTAGCCATTCTCAGTGCAGGTGGTACATAAAGCCCTGAAATACTTAGATCAGAGAAAGCCTGCAGGTCCTGATCTTTTGGATCCCTGCTTTTTAAATCTGGCAGCTGATTTCATAGCTGAACCACTTACATATCTGTTCAATCTAACCCTGGAATGTAATGAAATTCCAAAAATCTGGAAATCAGCATTTGTCCTACCACTTTTAAAAGGGGGAGATCCAACTCTTTTAAATAATTATAGGCCAATCTCAACGCTGTCACCCCTGGTGAAAATACTTGAAACCCTTGTGAGTGAACAGCTGAAATAGTTTTTATTTACTAACTCTATTTTATCAATGTACCAATCGGGCTTCAGGAAGAAGCATAGCACAATTACAGCAGCCATGAAGGTTTTAAATTATATCACTGAAGCCCTTGACAAAAAACAGCACTGTGTCTCACTTTTTATTGATCCCTCTAAGGCTTTTGATACAGTTGTTCATGCTATACTAAGGCAGAGATTGTCGAGTGTAGGTCTTTCAGAGCATGCAGTTGCATGGTTTGCTAACTATCCGTCTGATAGAACTCAGTGCACTCAATTTGATGGTCTTATGTCTGTTAAATTGTCTGTCTTTAATGGTGTGCCCCAAGGCTCTGTACTTGGTCCTCTCATTCACTATTTATTTAAATTATTTAGACAAAAATGTCCAAAATGCATTTTTATGCTGATGATACTGTTATTTACTGTTGTGCCTAGTCTCTTACAAAACCTTTCCAGAACATGCAAACTGCTTTTTATACTGTTCAACATACCTTGTGTCAATTGAAGCTTATCCTCAATACTGACAAAACTAACTTAATGGTGTTTTTAAAGCAAGAAATAGACCTCTGAACCTTTCACCTATTACTACCTGTCAGGGCAAGGAGATTGAGGTTGTAACCTCATATACATATCTTGGAATTTTAATTGTTGACAGCCTCTCTTTTAAATTGCATATTCAACAACTTACAAAACAATTGAAACTGAAATTGTGATTTTATTTGAGGAATAAGGCCTGTTTTTCTTTTGAAGCAAGGAGGCGGCTAGTATCAGCTACATTTATGCCTTTACTAGACTATTGGGGATACTTTATATATGAATGCTTCTGCTCAGCGTTTGAGATCAATTGACACCCTTTACCATGGCACTTTGAGATTTATACTGCAAAACCCTTACGCACCACTGCACTTTGTATACCAGGGTTGGCTGGCCTTTTCTAGTCACTCATAGGCTCAGTCACTGGTATACTTTTATTTATAAAGCCATTTTGGGTTTACTACCATTTTAGTTGTACATTTTTATTGTTCAGAAATGTGTTGGGTACTCTTCATTCGCTGGACTTTATCCTGCTAACTGTTCCAAATGTCCGAACTGAATTTGGTAAAAGGGCTTTTATGTACTCTGCGCCATCGCCTTGGAACGCCTTACAAAATACTTTTAAACTGGAAGAACTTGTCCCGATTGGTATTTTAAAATTACTGATGAATGATCTTGAGACTGATTCCCTGGACTGTCAATGTTAATTTGCTGTTTCTGATGTTATACTCGTGAATTCTATGGTTTTTACTAGATTACTTGTAGTTTTTCATGTTTGTCTGTAATTATTGTAATGACTTGGTGCTACATATCTTGGACAGGCCGCTCTTGTAAAATAGATTTAAAATCTCAATGAGCCCTTCCTGGTTAAGTTAAATAAAAATTCCTTGTAAGCGGTAGATAAGCCTTTAACCCAACACTGATATTGTCTGTAATTCATGGTTCATTTTGGATACATTCGTAGTCACTGTAGGGATGACAGTCCATGCACTTATTGAAGCCTTCGACTGTTGGTGGTAAACTCAATGTCTGCGTATTGTCATCACAGGAGGCTGCTGAGTGAAAGACTTAATGTCTGGAATAGAGCAAATGAAACAGCAAACAGCTGGAAACCATGTATTTGATACCATTCTGCTCCAGCCATGAACACAAGCCAGTCCTCTCCATATAAAAAGGTGCCACCAACCTCCTGTGAGTCATGTATATTGTCCTAAGGTCATGATTGTGTTGCTCATATTTGGTTTAATTATTTTATAATGGATGAACCCTGAAATATATCCCAATCTGTGCTAGCGAAAGTCTTGTAGACTCGCATTTGTCGTCCTACAACTTTCGTATTGAGCGCATTACTGGTACTTCCTGTTTGAGCTTTTGTTTGTAAAACAGAATCACGTTTAGATTTGCGATAGGACCTTGTGCGTAATGACTCAGGATAATCCAGCTGGGTCTGTGAAGCACCGGAGAGAACGTCTTTGTTAAGCGGCAGGTAGCCTAGTCGTTGCAAGATTGAATCCGAGCTGCCAAGGTGAAACTTTTAAGTCGTTCTGCCCCTGAACAAGGCAGTTAACCCACTGTTCCTAGGCAGTCATTGAAAATAAGAATGTTTTCTTAACCAACGTGAAAATAAACTGTTGATGTCCCAGATTTCTCCCCTCCCACAGAGCAACGCCAAGAATCACTCAGTCTGTCCGCACACTGGAATCCGCACCCATGCCCACTTCATCCACCCAGCAGACTTGACCTGATGCCCTTGCCTCATCCAGATCCGATGTCCAGCCACAAGCATGTCAGTGATCCTACACTCAGGCCACCTTGAAGTATTGGCAAGTATTGGCCCTTTTCACTGCTAGGCTTACCCACATTGCACTAGTGGACGATTAGTGGCTGGCAATTTCAGTTTACTTGACACCAATATAATAACCTTGTTCAGGCTACTGTATGGCTGTAGCCCACAAACACCCTAAAGAAACAGAACTGTTGGGACTAGAGATAAAAGGAAAAGCCTGGTCATAACTTGGGGATTTACATCTACCCCAGTCCAGGTTGGTTGCTGTGGTACCATAAGAGTCCTGTTAGAAGTTGAATGGTGGGGTACCCACCTGTTTAATTGCCCCTTTTAAAAAGGAAATTTGTTTTTTTTACAGGGAGAGTGATATATTAATTTCATTACCATTTGTCATTTAAAGTGTCTCACAGATCCTACATCAGTCGTAGTCTTCCAAGTCATTAAACGACAAGGCATTTCACCAGTCCACTTTTAAGCCCAGTTTCCACTGGCACTTAAAGGGCCAAATAGCTGGCTCCAAAAAAAAAAAATGCTCAACTTCACTGGGTCAAGGGGCGGCAGGGTGGCCTAATGTTAGAGTGTTGGACTAGTAACGAAAGGTTGCAAGTTCAAATCCGAGCTGTCAAGGTACAAATCTGCCGTTCATTGAAAATAATGTTCTTAACTGACTTGCCTAGGTTAAAGTTAGACCTGGGCCAGTGCAGCCCAGTTACCTGGTGCCAGCTTGATTAGATTTAGGGCTGTGACTTTACACAACAACCAAGCTGATCACTGCTAGACACTGACAAAGTTTAGCTAGTGCATGGACAAGTGGTAGTCATACATGGGAATTACCACCATAAATCCATTCATACAAATGTTTTACCTATACAAAACAGACCCTTCAGCCCTTGAACGCTAGCAAGTCAGTTAGAAGATGGCAAGTGAATATGCTAGGTCATATTGAAAACTAGCCAGAGCATATCAAATATCTGGTTTGCTAGGTGGCAAATGCCATGGCAAGCAAGGAATTAGGCTAGCAACACTAACCATTCAGTAAATGAAGATTAGCAAGCTAAATAGATGGATCAGTCATGCCGCATAGCAGGAATTTGGGATTAAGTCAGAACATGGTAAATTTACTCAAGTCAACATCTTGCTAACTACATTAGTGCCTCCAGCTCACCACATTGCCATGATGCTACTGTAGGTAGCCAATCTCATTTCTGGAGGCAATGGAAATAACCCACCCTGGGTTGACTTCAGAAGTGCCAATGTTAACAGGGCTTTAAAGTGTAACCAAAAAATAATTCACTTGGGGGTATAACCCCCAAACTGAATGAAGCCACATCAGGACAAGCTACAGAGATTTGCAAGATTATATTTATTAAGACATTTACACTCAATACTCTTAGCAGCATTGTCACTTCATTAGTTCCTACAGAGAGAGGAAGAAAAAGTTAGCTCAGTTTGAAATGTAACACCATACTAGTCATCATAAAATTGTGTTGCGTGACTGGTGTGGGCCTAAAGGTTCATTTGCCAGTTTAGCCTTAAGCTGGCAGGCATTTCTCCAAGGAGTCACTCCTGTTTTGGAGGTTGACGGTATAATGGGTGGGCTGAAATAATGTGTGGACAGAGTCAGGAGTAAATTTCGCCACTTTTCAGATACATGACACCAAGTATTGAACACTTACTTTACAGGGACTCTAGTCAAGATGGTGCCAAATCCTGGCGAGTCTGCTTCAAACCGCCGATACGCAAACAGCTTGTAAAGGCCACTCAGTGGATAGACACACCGCACAGTCACCCTAACGAGAGAACAATTGAACATAAGTATACATTAAAGCCACGAGTGCCTTCAGTGAGAGTTAATGACTGATGAATATTTATTGTACTTTCTTTCAACCAATGAGACAGTATATTATTAGTGAAGTCATGTACACAAAGGCAGTATACCTGGTTGAGACTGGTGCTTCCACTGATTGGCTTGTATGCTCAACGGTGATCTCATTTTCATAGGTAAGGTGCTGATAATCAAACTGCAACACAAGAGGTCAAAACAAACCTGAATTTATTAATTCAACCATTAACCTGTTGAAAGCCATGTCTAAACGCTTACGGTTGTTCTTTTGTTAGCCCTAATGAGAAATCAAGACAGTTTAAGTCTTAATATTAATTTAAGTAGTTGGCCTGTATGCTGAACATTCCTGAGTTTCCCCAAAACTCAGTCCTGGGGCACATACTTTGCCCTGGCATTACAGATTCAAAGACCAACTCCGCAAGCTTTGAATCAACTGTGTAGCACTGGAGTTTTTAAATGATTTTTTAAGTACCAGGGGCCCTGGAATAAAGTTGAACACAGAGTTAAGGCACACTAATCACTTGGACTGTCTCTGCACATTCTGGTAATCAAATTATTTGTCCAGATTAGGATATGGGGCAAAGGTGGGGCTTAAATAATTTAAGTTAAGAGGTTAAATTAGGGGGTTTCAGCAGAGTCCTTTGGTAAGGACTCAAATCGAAACCCCAGAACTAAAACCCACAGCTGACCAAAATGTAGCAAGATTTTAGTTGTTGGTTAAGATGGAAGAATGCTGGAACTTCCATTTCAAATACCGATCACTCGTGGAGCCCGATTGCATTTATGACTCTAATTCTATGGGTTGGACAGTGGTATACCTGGACCCTGGTTCCACAGGTGTCAAGTCTAAAGCTAAAGAGAACCCTGGTGTCATCCATCTCTTGAGGCCTGCAGGTGGAGTCCAGGAGGGAGGATCTGATGGGTTCAGATCCAGGGTTGGCCAAAATGACAGACACCACTGTCATCACACCTTCAGTGGAACACACTGGAGAGAGGAAGGCCTGTTAGTGCTGATCAACCCTATAAGAGTCACCAGGCAAAAGCAAGCGACGCTGCAGGTTAATATCTGACCAACTTGTAGTTACCTATGACCTCAGTAGTCTGGAATAGACACGCTTTGGCCAAGGAGCTCTTGACCTCCAAGGTCTTCAGAGCCCTTGAGAGAATTTCAAAAGTGCCACGGAACTGCTTCAAATTAATGTCCTAGGAAGAAAAAAAAGAGCAGGTACACTTGAAATAATTTTAACTCCTTTATCCAAAGACGAGTCAGTTTAAGCACTTGACAAATGAGCATCTCACCTTATAAGTGTAGCCAACAGAGAAGAGGGGCACGTCCAGGGTCAGACTCTTGCTGTCATTCCGCATAATGTAGCCCCGCTTGGCTGCCAGATTTGTGGTCAGAATGTGAGGGCCAACAACCACCTCCCACAGGTAGTCAAACGGCTTATGGTCCATCTGGAAACGGATGCTTTTCTCGTTGCAGACGCCTTTGAAGACTGGAGGAACTGAGAAGAAACAAATAGTAATACGACGTTAGGGGTAAACTTGGGGAAGTGTATCGTGGTTGGTTACTGGGCTGCGTCAAACCATCGTGCAGCCCAGGAATTATAGTTGAAGGTTGAAGTCAACTTACAGACATCATTGAACTGAGCCACGACTGAGGCCAGGTAGAAGTACGGCTCCGCCTGAGGCAGGATGACCAAAGTGTAGTTGATGTCCAACGAGTATTCGAGAAGCCCCTCTGTAGGGTACTATGGACAGGAACACATCACCAATTAAGAAACAGTACAAAAGCCTTCAATTCACATCTTAAAACCATTGGAGAAAGTTGAGGCCAGGGACCCCCTCTTCTCCAATGTTAAGGAAAAGCTGAGACCACAGTAGCTAATATCATTGCATCATTACCAGCTTGTGAATAACAGCATCAAATGGCACCCTGAGAATGTAGGCATGTAGGGTACTATTGGGCTGGGGGACCATGGTTATGACGAGGCCACTTTTATTCGCCTCTAGCATGGTGAATTTGTGACCATTGAGATTCACAGCCACCAGGTCAACATCGTAGGAGAGGTTCCCCAGGTAAACAGTAAACACACGATCCTTAAGGACTGTTTCTGTGGTGGGAGAAGGACAGGGTCATTAGCAATCATGACCATGGAGCTGAAGAGCCACTGTGGATTGGCTAGTAGAACTCACGGTTAATGATGGAGAGGTGCTGGATCAGAAGGGGTGTGTTCATGGGCCTGTGGAGGCGGAGTCTGGTCTCCACACCACTGTCATCCATGAAGATGTGTTCATAGTAGAGACGGACCACATAGAACTCATGGTACATGTTGCCCATCACAAAGCTCTGGAAGAGTTGAAACCGTTATGAAGCATCTGCCATTAGGTTAGATGTTACAAAGTAGAATATTCAAGGTGTACAGAGGGCATGAGTGACTGAAGCCATTTGCAGCTTCTCTACATCAGAATACAAGGTAAACGTCTCCATGTGAATGGTCAGATGCTGGCCTAGTACGCTACTGACTTTTCTGTATCCTCCGGCAGCATTGAAGGGGATGCTGATCTGGACAGTGGTGTCACTGATGTCCAGGCTGTAGCCTCGCTCTGCTGTGATGGGCTCATCCAGGAGCTGACCATCCACCCCCATTGAGATCTTGAAGCTCTCCAACCCAGAGAGGCCAGAGACCAGCGGGGACAGCAGAGTGGGGGTCTGCCAGACCAGCCCCGCCCCATCATACATTCCTTCATCTGGAAAGATGTTATACATAGAAGGGTTAAGACTGATTAACACTTCCTGGTTTAGTGATCAATCAGTGCAGTGATCAGGTGCAGGTGAAAATAGTCACTAGATTGAGCCATCACAATTGTTTGGCCCATCTAGCCCTTTGAACCTTGAATGGTCAGGGCTGATAGGTCACTGAAACTTACCAGTGCTGCAAGCAACCACCAAGTTCACCATGATGACCACCCATCTCTGCCTGGAGACTAGTATCGGATAGACCACCTCAACCAACGTACCATTCACCTGGAATTAGATGATGATTTGGTACCTGCCAACAATACACTATGAAGACAACTGAAAAGCTATGTAAATAAATCCAGTATTCCAGCCTAAACAAGTTATATTTTAAGAGATCCTACAGGAAAGCAAGACCCTACCCATCAAGGCATTTAATGTAATTTGAGATGGGAAAGCCTCGTGCCAGCATTGAGACATACCCAAGATAACTGCATCAATTTAAATCCTCACCATGGTGACAGACCCCATAACAGAACCTGGCATGTAGGGTGAACGGAACACTAGCCTCCCCTGGGTGAGGTAGAACACGTAGCCCAGCTCCCGAGCCTCTGAAGGAGACATGGGAGTCAACTGCTGCCCCTCCTGCTGGAACATCACCTGCCAGGTAGACGTGGCAGAGCTGTGGGCCTGATGGGGAACAAGAGACAAGGCATACATGGTGGTATTGGGGACAAACTGGTGGAGCTCATCTAATTGAGAATTTGCCAAATAGCCTTTAGCTTACTGTAGCAAGGGCAGCAGTCCAGTCATCTGCTTTTGTACCAGGTAGACCAGACACTTCACCCCTCACTGACACCTACAGGGGAATATAACAGGCCATACTCCTATAAAAAGGTTAAGGATAGTCTAGGCCAGCATCAGCACAAATATAACCCCTGGATGCACAGTCTAGAGCCATGTATTAGTACCTCCATATAGTTCTCCTCGCAGCTGACTTCTCTGGGGGACCAGGGTAGAGGGAGGGAGCAGGTTGCAGTCACAGAGTAGGTGGCTTCCACTCTATTCGCATCAATTGTGATCAAGTTAAAGCTAAAAGTGAACACCTCATCATCCTAAGATACAAAAACAAGACCTTAACTTTAAGATTTGCAAAAAAAATGTTTAAAAACCCTTCTAGCTTTGAAAAGATCATGTGTGGTGATATGAACCTGGTTGTCAGTGTGGCAGGAGAAGTAGGAGGCTCTGAGTTCAGCATGGCCAGGCAGAGGGAGGATACTGAACATGTAGCCACACTCTGACCCATACTGCTTAGTAATGGGGTGAACACCATCAGCATCTAGATGGAAAAGGATCAGGTCAAATAATTTGAATATGTCATTAAATTGAAATTGTATTTCTTCCTAAGTGGTCCAACAGCACAGTGAGAGACTGCAATATACTGCAGTCGTGCTGTCAGCACCAGCTACCAAACCCTGGCCAAGACATGTTAAGATGCCAAGTTCATGAGCTGACCAAACCTGATTTCAGGCCCATTTTGCATCAGAATTAAGGTTAAAAGCCTACTTACCAACTGCTTCAAAGCGAGGTTTGTTCCCAGCGAATGAGAGTTGGGTTGTTACCAACAGGTATCGATCCCGACACACAGTCTCAATGGCCCCTATATAGACACACAAGGTGAGAATCTGAAGGGTGGAAGCTAAATGATTCTCAACAATGCCGTGTTCTATAGCTTGTATAAAAGGCTCATCTGACCCAATTTAAGTTCCTTACCTCTTGGAAGGTCAGAACATCTTACACTAGGCCATACAGACAGGAGTACAAATACTCTGTAAGAAAAACATCTGCACAGGTCAACAAAGTGTGCTAGTGTCAAAACACTTCAATCAAAACATTTATGCCCACCACCAAACTCACCCCAACCAAATCCCAAAATCCATTGCCACTAAGCAGTAGAAGTGTCTAACCCTAGCCAGGAACCGCTAGTAAACTACACCTGCAAGCTAACATAAACCATGTGCTGACAGTGTCCTGGCAGTTGATGAGTGGCACATTCTCTACCTGGCACTTGTATATAGGAGTGGTGCTTTGCTTGACCAATTACAAGCTTTCTGGAGTTAATGTGCAGGTAATTCATTTGATAATTGGGTCACATGGTTGGGCAGTTTACCAGAGCCTAAGGGTGCATCTCAATAGTCTAATGTGGATTCCTCTCCTCATCTCCTCTCATTCCCCCCTTCTTAGGACATGTTTTCCATCTCCATAGTCTGTCATTTATATTTATACATATCATTTCATGTTCTTGGTACAGATAAATCCTTGACTTTGGGGAATCACTTTGTTGACCTGTGAAAAAATGACTGGGGGGGGGTAAAGTCGAACAGCTTTTTCAATGGGGTTTTCAAGCTCCAAATGAAGATTTACTTTAAAATGGAAAGGTAGACTAAGTGAGCTGAAGTTGCCATGAGCAGCACCACAGATATTGGGTGTGTTCGAGTGGTAAAGCAACCGACTGTAGACGAAAGTCAAGGAGTGAATTCGGGGGAGGTGCATTTGCGACTGACAACAGTTAGACACTAATGTGGTTTTCCAACAGCAAGGCTCAGATCAACATGGCAGTGTTGCCACGGTTTATAAAATGTTTTCTGTAGAAAGTTTGAAACAAACATGTATCCAACCCCCATATCACACACTCACAAACTGAAATCATAATATAAAATTGTGTACACATTTTACAATCAATTAGTGAGAGAGCCTCAAATATCACATGTATTTGTATATATCTACTGAAAAACATAAATCATGTTTCAGTCATGTCTTTGGTCACGTTCACGTGGGTCCATCAAAAACACCCTAATGATTCGTTGACAATAAAGCCTCCAACAATGCAGGTGATGGCTGCAGAATGAAGTTGGTGAAGAGCAACTACAGGAACTTGTAGTCAACTGCAGTCAAAACTTCATGACCTTTGATCACACCATTGTTATTTCCAGAATGCAACACACTTTGAAAGGCAGTGACCAACGATGGTCACAGACTTGACAAAAGTGATCCTCTCGAACACGCCCATTGACATGCGCATTTATGCAAGACTTTGCTCTCACAGTCACACAGAGGCTCCAGTACAAACACATCATTTTTACCCCCTCAGCTCTTGCGCTAGCCACTTCCCTCGGGTGAATCTCTGTCGAAACCGGATGCAGTTTGATTGTCATCTTAAGTGGAGGTCCAATTCACTTACGTTGCCTGCCTCGGCCTTCGATTTAGCGAGTGAACAACTTTGGTCACTTGCGGGGTTGATATGACCCACAATTCAATGTGAACTGTAGCCACATCAAACTCTGGTGGCCACGAAGTGTCGAATTTAATGAACAAAACTGCAATTTCGGCACGTCAGAAAAAAGTGTGAAGCTAGCTTGCTAAATAATAGACATTGATTTTAACGTTGGAAAATTGTCTGTCTCGTAGTGAGGAACCTATAAAACATAGCTAGATTCTGACATTTATTGGAATAAATGACCAAACTATAAAACTAGCTAGGCAGCAGTGAAGGCTTCTCAAAGGAGAAAGGGGAGGACTATCCTCCTCTGTGAATTTCATAAAAAGGAAATGTTTAAAACATTAAAAAAGTTATCCCTTTTAGATAAAACTATACAAAATATAATCACATCACCAAACAATTGACTACAACACACTATTTTGAAAAGAATGTCTACAGTAGCCTCAACAGCACTCTGTAGAGTACCGCCATGGAGTAGCAGGAGGACAGCTAGCTTCCGTCCTCCTCTGGGTACATTGATTTCATTACAAAACCTAGGAGGCTCATTGTTCTCACCCCCTTCCATAGACTTACAGAGTAACTACGACAACTTCCAGAGGATATCCTCCAGCCTATCAGAGCTCTTGCAGCATGAACTGACATGTTGTCCACCCAATCAAAGAATCAGAGAATGAATCTAGTACTAAAAGCATAAGCTACAGCTAGCTAGCATTGCAGTGTATACAATGTGGTGAGTAGTTGACTCAAAGAGAGAGAAAGACAATAGTCAAACAGTTTTGAACAAATACATTTCTTCCAAAATCAAGGAGAAGCAAGAGAGAAATAGAGAGAGCTTTTTCATTTTTTTCACTTTCAGTTTCACTTACTTAGCTAGAAAATACAGCTAGCTAGTTTAGCCTACTGAAACACCCTGCTCAAACAGAGGGATGCTATGTTAGCTAGCTGCCTATGACTATCCAACACAACACTGGAACTTTTCCAAGTCAAGGTAAGCTTTTGGTATTACTAATTTATTGCCATCAGGCCCCACCGGTGTAACTGCTTACTGACTGTACATTAACGTTACTCCATGATTGTAGCGGGTTTACTAACTCATTAGTTCTATTAGCTATGCTGACTATGACGTTACTTTAGCTAATATGATGACAATGATGTAGGCTGTGTGTAGCGGTTTGGTTTGGAAAGGCTTTTCTGCCTGATCACATACAGCTGATGTGTTGTGCATTGAAGTCCACAAGGGAAAGGACAAATTGAAAGGAGAGCGAATAGAAGGAATTCAACGTGGCTGCTATGAAAGTGAAATGTGTTTACATATGATCAGGTGTGTATTCATTCCACTGATTCTGTTGAAAACATTTCTTAAACGAAAGCCGGAAGCAAACGGAACAAAACGGGGATAAACATACCTAAATTTGTCCAATAGAAACTCTTGTTTGCAACTGTTGGACTAATGATTACACCCTAGATCAGCTAGATGCAGACGAGTGTGCAAGCTGGTATTGAATGTCACTGTCTGTCCAAGTGTCACTGTCTGTCGCCTCAAATTTGTCTCTCAACCTGTGTGCACTTACGTTGTAAACATTCATTCATAGGCTAGGTTGTAGCAACCTCGTGATGGGTATAGGGAAAATTTGAGTATCATGTTTAACCTCGCACTTCAATGCTCCTGGTTGTTGCTGAAATTGACCCATCTATAATTGACCCATCTCACTGAGTCTACCTTTAAACCTAACCTTTGACCTGTCCCATCACCTTATACATTAGCAGTGGAAAGAAGTGACATCCCAAAAAACACAAAACCTGTCTCCTAGCCTCCTACGCATAGGCTTCTTTCTGTACATGGGCTTGCTCCTACCTATCTTTCCGATTTGGTCCTGCCGTACATTCCTACACGTACGCTACGGTCACAAGACGCAGGCCTCCTAATTGTCCCTAGAATTTCTAAGCAAACAGCTGGAGGTTTTTCTCCTACAGAGCTCCATTTTTATGGAATGGTCTGCCTACCCATGTGAGAGACGCAGACTCGGTCTCACCTTTAAGTCTTTACTGAAGACTCATTTCTTCAGTGGGTCATATGATTGAGTGTAGTCTGGCCCAGGAGTGTGAAGGTGAACGGAAAGGCTCTGGAGCAACGAACCGCCCTTGCAGTCTCTGCCTGGCCGGTTCCCCTCTCGCCACTGGGATTCTCTGCCTCTAACCCTATTACAGGGGCTGAGTCACTGGCTTACTGGTGCTCTTTCATGCCGTCCCTAGGAGGGGTGCGTCACTTGAGTGGGTTGAGTCACAGACGTGATCTTCCTGTCTGGGTTTTATAAAACGTAAACTACATAAAAACTAGCAAAGTGGATTTGAAAACTAACTGAACTAAACTGAATTTCAAATACAAAATCTTAAAACGAAATATGTTTTTAAAATACTTAATTTAATAATTTTCAATAGTATATCACACGTGTGTGTGTGTTACGCAGAAGCTCCTTGACAGGAAAGGTGCAGAGCTGGATAAGGCTGTCCTCCACTCTGTGTGTATGTTCACCACACTCACCTCCACCCTGCATACTCAGTTCCTATAAGGGGATGCAGCGAGCGAGAAAGGGGAGGTTTTCATAATGAAAGCATCCCCTGCATTGACTTAGATGTAAAGAAATATTATTTACGTTTTAAATATATTTATCAAATAACTTTTCCCTAATGGTATGTTTAAGCTCTCAAAATACTCAACAAATGCTTATAAACTCTCTTATTCACAAATTAATTCTTAATTAACCAACAAAGAGTGTTCCAAGGTCTGTGGTGCTTTAATTAGATTGAGATTAGGAATCACTTGAATGAATTACAGATTAAAACATCCACATTAAGGCTGGTTAAAACAAGTTTCCAAAGCCAACATATCGCATGCAATCCAACAGTTGGATGCCACCTCAAACGTGTAGTGAGGGTATTGTAGGTGAGTTTCATAGCTACAGTCAATAGGTGGCGCCACATAACCATTTTCCTTGCTTTCATATTAACAACATTTGACAAAATATGAAACTCACAAAGTGTGTGTGTGTGTGTGTGTGTGTGTGTGTGTGTGTGTGTGTGTGTGTGTGTGTGTGTGTGTGTGTGTGTGTGTGTGTGTGTGTGTGTGCGCCCGCACGTGTGCACCTTAACGTGTGTTCCCTCGGCTCCAAACGGAACGCTGACCTCCATCATCATGCCCCCTCTCATTGATCACACACTCACTCAGGGCAAGCGTCTCCACCCCTATCCTCATGCCCATGTCCCTGAACCGCCCAGGGGGTAGAGGACATGGGGGACAGGCCAGAGCAGGTGGGGCCCATCCATTATCGCCTCATCTGGTGGAGTTGAGAGAGGGCGGGATAGATGTAGGAGAGGAGGAAAGAGAGGTAGGGATAAAGGAGATTTTCAAAAGAAGGCATGGCAGATAGGACCCCAGTCAAAACTAGCACTTAGACAGAAAACATGGACTGACTAATAGAGCAGGCCGTTGTGGCATCAATGGCAAGGACCTTCCCTTGATGTGGGTACAGGAATGTGGCATTGACCACTTCCAGCTCCACCCATTTGTCCTGTTTGTGCATAGATTCTGCCAAGAGGCAAAAAATAGAGTTACTCCATCTCTAACTGTATACATTAAAGCACACACAAACTGAGCACCATAAACCCCCTGCCTACATAGAAGTAACCTCTGACCTGGATGGTGTAGGAGAGGGATGAGGAGTAGGGGCAGCGGAGGATGATCCTGGAGCCTGAATCAGAGAGGTGGTAAACCAGGGCACTGGCCTCCGTCATGTGCCTGGGTCTATACTCCTCCTGTGGTTGGCCTGGTCTGTGAACATCATGTTCCTATCTCCCACCTCCTCCTCCGACTGCTCAGATTCTAACACAGCTGGGACTGGATGCTTTATGGACACCTTGGAGACATATTGAAGGAGAGACAGACAGTGTAAGTGAAATTAAAACATTGCTGATTTGAAACACGTACGTTTGACATGGACGTTTGGCAAAGTTCCACGCTCAGATGGACAGTAAAGCTCTTGGGTGGCAGGTAGCATAGTGGTTAGAGTGTTGGACTTGTAATTGAAAGGTTGCGAGATCAAATCCCCAATCTGATAAGGTAAATATATGTTGTCTGCCCATGAACAAGGCAGTTAACACACTGTTCCTAGGCTGTCATTGAAAATAAGAATATGTTCTTAACTGTCTTGCCTAGTTAAATAAAGGTAAATATGATATTGTGGTCTGATGGTCCTGTAAGTCACTTTGGTGTAGTTCTCCTCACAGATGAGCTCCTGGCTACCCTAGGGACACTGGGGAGAGCAGTGGGGTACCGCTACGTCCCTCCCATCTACCTGCCGGGTCATCAGCCACCACCTTGGACTGAAATCTGAGTCCCCCAGACACACAAAGAGATATTATTAAATAAATCAGATGTTATTGATTTCTTCACGACTGGTCTACCGACGTTATCTGCCAATGTTGTGACGTAACCTGAACGCCCATCTGCGGCCTGCTTATTGTTGGCTGCTATCTATCGGACAATTTTCTTGGGTCACTATAACTATATCTATTTTGCCAATTGGATTGGTCCCCTCTACCACACGGAACCCCACTAATCTACCGATGGAAACGCACGAGGTGGCTAAAAACAGACCTCCATCCTCTGACAGCTTGCTACCCATGGCCCGGCTAGCTGTCTGAATCGCCGTGACCCCAACCAACCTCACTACTCACTGGACCCTTATGATCACTTGGCTAAGAATGCCTCTCCTTAATGTCAATATGCCCTGTCCATTGCTGTTCTCGTTAGTATTTATTGGCTTACAGTGCCTTGCGAAAGTATTCGGCCCTCTTGAACTTTGCGACCTTTTGCCACATTTCAGGCTTCAAACATAAAGATATAAAACTGTATTTTTTTGTGAAGAATCAACAACAAGTGGGACACAATCTTGAAGTGGAAGGACATTTATTGGATATTTCAAACTTTTTTAACAAATCAAAAACTGAAAAATTGGGCGTGTAAAATTATTCAGCCCCTTTACTTTCAGTGCAGCAAACTCTCTCCAGAAGTTCAGTGAGGATCTCTGAATGATCCAATGTTGACCTAAATGACTAATGATGATAAATACAATCCACCTGTGTGTAATCAAGTCTCCGTATAAATGCACCTGCACTGTGATAGTCTCAGAGGTCCGTTAAAAGCGCAGAGAGCATCATGAAGAACAAGGAACACACCAGGCAGGTCCGAGATACTGTTGTGAAGAAGTTTAAAGCTGGATTTGGATACAAAAAGATTTCCCAAGCTTTAAACATCCCAAGGAGCACTGTGCAAGCGATAATATTGAAATGGAAGGAGTATCAGACCACTGTAAATCTACCAAGACCTGGCCGTCCCTCTAAACTTTCAGCTCATACAAGGAGAAGACTGATCAGAGATGCAGGCAAGAGGCCCATGATCACTCTGGATGAACTGCAGAGATTTACAGCTGAGGTGGGAGACTCTGTCCATAGGATAACAATCAGTCGTATATTGCACAAATCTGGCCTTTATGGAAGAGTGGCAAGAAGAAAGCCATTTCTTAAAGATATCCATAAAAAGTGTTGTTTAAAGTTTGCCACAAGCCACCTGGGAGACACACCAAACATGTGGAAGAAGGTGCTCTGGTCAGATGAAACCAAAATTAAACATTTTGGCAACAATGCAAAACATTATGTTTGGCGTAAAAGCAACACAGCTCATCACCCTGAACACACCATCCCCACTGTCAAACATGGTGGTGGCAGCATCATGGTTTGGGCCTGCTTTTCTTCAGCAGGGACAGGGAAGATGGTTAAAATTGATGGGAGGATGGATGGAGCCAAATACAGGACCATTCTGGAAGAAAACCTGATGGAGTCTGCAAAAGACCTGAGACTGGGACGGAGATTTGTCTTCCAACAAGACAATGATCCAAAACATAAAGCAAAATCTACAATGGAATGGTTCAAAAATAAACATATCCAGGTGTTAGAATGGCCAAGTCAAAGTCCAGACCTGAATCCAATCGAGAATCTGTGGAAAGAACTGAAAACTGCTGTTCACAAATGCTCTCCATCCAACCTCACTGAGCTAGAGCTGTTTTGCAAGGAGGAATGGGAAAAAATTTCAGTCTCTCGATGTGCAAAACTGATAGAGACATACCCCAAGCGACTTACAGCTGTAATCGCAGCAAAAGGTGGTGCTACAAATTATTAACTTAAGGGGGCTGAATAATTTTGCACGCCCAATTTTTCAGTTTTTGATTTGTTAAAAAAGTTTGAAATATCCAATAAATGTCGTTCCACTTCATGATTGTGTCCCACTTGTTGTTGATTCTTCACAAAAAAATACAGTTTTATATCTTTATGTTTGAAGCCTGAAATGTGGCAAAAGGTCGCAAAGTTCAAGGGGGCCGAATACTTTCGCAAGGCACTGTAAATGCTTTTGTTCCGCGCTCCAACAGTGCAGTAATACCTAACAATACAAAAAACTCAAACCAAAAGAATAAAAAGAAAGAAATCAAGAAATATCAGAACGAGCAATGTCAGAGTTTGAATATAAATATATATATGTATATGATGGTATGTATAGACATTATGTATATGAATAGAAAAGGTGTGTACAGCAGTAGTTATACAGGATGAGCTTTGACTAGAATACAGTATATACATATGAAGGGGATAAAACAGTATGTAAACATTATTCAAGCGACCAGTGTTCAATGACTATGTACATAAGGCAGCAGTCTCTAAGGTGCATGGTTGTGTATCGGGTGGTAGCCGGCTAGTAACAGCGACTAAGTTTCAGGGCAGGGTACTGGGCGGAGGCCGGGCTAGTAGTGACTATTTAACAGTCTAATAGCCTGGAGATAGCTGTTTTTCAGTCTCTTGATCCCTGCTTTGATGCAAGTGTACTGTCTCTGCCTTCTAAATGGTTGCAGGGTGAACAGGCCATGGCTCGGATGGTGAGGTCCTTGATGATCTTCCTGTGACATCGGGTGCTGTAGATGTCTTGGAGGGCAGGCAGTGTGCCCCTGGTGATGCGTTACGCTGACTAAACCACCCTCTGGAGAGCCCTGCAATTGCGGAAGTTGCAATTGCCGTACCAGGCAATTGGTGCATGGTGCATCTGTAGAAGCTTGTGAGGGTCTTAAGGCCAAACCGAATGTCTGTAATTGCGAATACAGTCGATTACACACAAAAAAAACACATCAAAATACATTTAGTGGGATTCTTTGTTGAGTGCAACATCAGTGGATGAGGTGAGTTTTCCACCCCAACCTAGTGTAAGACAATTGGAAAAGGACTTTATCAATCCAAAGCGATTTTATTACCACAAATAAGGAAATTCCGGCCTCCCGGGTGGCACAGTGGTTAAGGGCGCTGTACTGCAGCGCCAGCTGTGCCATTAGAGACTCTGGGTTCGTGCCCAGGCTCTGTCGTAACCGGCCGCGCCTGGGAGGTCCATGGGGCGACGCACAATTGGTCTAGCGTCGTCCGGGTTAGGGAGGGCTTGGTCGGTAGGGATGTCCTTGTCTCATCTCGCACCAGCGACTCCTGTGGCGGGCCGGGCGCAGTGCGCGCTAACCAAGGTTGCCAGGTGCACAGAGTTTCCTCCGACACATTGGTGCGGCTGGCTTCCGGGTTGGATGCGCGCTGTGTTAAGAAGTAGTGCGGCTAGGTTGGGTTGTGAATCGGAGGACGCATGACTTTCAACATTCGTCTCTCCCGAGCCCGTACGGGAGTTGTAGCGATGAGACAAGATAGTAGCTACTACAACAATTGGACACCACGAAAAAGGGGTAAAAAAAATAATAAAAAAAATATTATAAAATTGATAAAAAATAAGGAAATTCCAATATGGGTCAATCAAGTCAACCTAGTCGCCGATGTGGCAGGCTGACCAGACAGGAAGTGGACTCCATGGTGGTCTGATGACATCAGATCGCCAACGTGGCAGGCTGACCAGACAGGAAGTGGACTCCATGGTGGTCTGATGACATCAGAGGTTTACAGGAAGTGAACGTCAATATTCACAGTGCACCTAGCTTACTCTAAGGGGACACAAAATCTTGTTATTTAATTGAATGATGTCTGAACCCATCACTATTTTCAACCAATAACATTACACTTTCACCTTCAACGTCGAATCTGATCATTAGGCAGAGGGAGCCAGACACAGACACATTCCTGTGTTAAAGGGATGTTCCTTTAGCACAGGACAGATGGAATCATTACCATAAACTCATTGACACAGAACATGTTGTATTTGGTATGAGTCAGTAATAAAAGCAAGGAGGCTGATCAACAGTGGCATGTGTTTCACAGATTGTTTATGGTGTTTCCATCCGTCTAACCATAAGCAACCACAATAAGAACAACATGGTGAATGAATAACAATATGAGATTCTGTACAGTTTCATCATGTGTTTCCTGTCTGACAGGGTTATTTTCCAATCCTGTCAGATATACAGTACCAGTCAAAAGTTTGAACTATTTTCTACATTGTAGAATAATGGTAAAGTCATCAAAACTATGAAAAAACATATATGGAATAATGTACTAACCAAAAAAGTGTTAAACAAATCCAAATATATTTTAGATTCTTCAAAGTAGCCACCCTTTGCCTTGATGACAGCTTTCCACACTCTTGGCATTCTCTCAACCAGCTTCATGAGGTAGTCACCTGGGGCGGCAGGGTAGCCTAGTGGTTAGAGTGTTGGACTAGTAACCGGAAGGTTGCAAGTTCAAAACCCCGAGCTGACAAGGTACAAATCTGTCGTTCTGCCCCTGAACAGGCAGTTAACCCACTGTTCCTAGGCCGTCATTGAAAATAAGAATTTGTTCTTAACTGACTTGCCTAGTTAAATAAAGGTAAAATATTTAAAAATTCCAAGAACACAGGATGAGATGTTACTATCCTTTGTGCAAGCACTTCCAAGAGTTAATGAACAGTGAGCCTGGTGAAATTTGGGGAGCGCATCGTCAGTAGTGTACCTTTGGTTCCTAGGGTGTTTCGGCCTTTCACACTATACACCCTCCCCAAAGGCGGCCAGCGACAGGGTGATCAATCCTACGCTTGCGTCCCATTCCCAATTAGTCATAGGAGTTGCCTTGTTGATGATAGCCAACATCCCATGGGACTATGCATGGCAGGGGCATCTTCCTCCCTGAGCCAACCTGGAATATATTTCAATTAACAGGTGTGCCTTGTTAAAAGTTAATTTGTGGAATTTCTTTCCTTTGTAATGCATTTGAACCAATCAGCTATGTTGTGACAAGGTAGGGTTGGTATAAAGAAGATAGCCCTATTTGGGAAAAGACCAAGTCCATATTATGGCAAGAACAGCTCAAATAAGCAAAGAGATTCTGGATCATTACTGGCCTCCACAGTCACCCGACCTCAACCCAATTGAGAAGGTTTGGGATGAGTTGGACCGAAGAGGGAAGGAAAAGCAGCCAACAAGTGCTCATCATATGTGGGAACTCCTTCAAGACTGTTGGTAAAGCATTCCAGGTGAAGCTGGTTGAGAGAATGCCAAGAGTGTGCAAAGATGTCATCAAGGCAAGGGTGGCTTCTTTGAAGAATCTAAAATATATTTAGATTTGTAGAACACTTTATTGGTTACTACATGATTCCATGTTATTTCATAGTTTTGATGTCTTCACTATTATTCTATAATGTAGAATAGTAAGAAAATAAAAATAAAGAAAAACCCTTGAATGAGTAGGTGTCCAAACTTTTGACTGGTACTATACATGCATAATTTAAGTGCATCTAAGATTCACTTTTATTGTGAATCTTCTATTGGATGTTGTCCTAATAAAATATCTTTGTTTTTGCATTAGAGCGTCAGTTTTGGATTTGTCCACATTTTCGACAGTGTGCAGGTCTCCATCTCTCCGACAAATCTAAAGACAAAGCACTTGACTGAATTCTCCTCTACTGATACTAAGAAAGGTTATGCTGTAGATGGCCAACAGGGGTCGACACTATCATATGACATTTTCAGTAAGAGAAGCAGTCCGGTCGTTCATGAATAAGCTCGTTAAGGCCGGTGGGTGAGAGCAGCACTGTAAATGTAATCTAATTTAGCAACTGGTACATGAGTATGGGTACTGTTGAGTGTAGCACAGAGTAATAGTATGCTGGGAAAAGTGTTTAATTCAATTAAACATGTATATATTTATATGGAATAACTATTCTATTACTGTGACCAAATACTAGTAGCTTCACAGTCACTACCATCCACTCTTAAAACTCACCCCAGCATGTATTTGGGAGACCAAACTTTTACTTAACAATGTATGGTCATGGCTGGTATGGTGTGAAGATGAAGTGAAAAATAATTTAATTTCTATTTCTTTATCTTTTTCTATTTTCTTGTGCAATTAGTCAAACTTACTATTGTTTTGCTGTTCATAAACTGGCGCCATTTTGACTATTTTGTTGACACCTGTTCGCACCTAATTGGTAGAAAGCTGTTTGCTGTCGTAGGATCTACCAATTAACAAGGCACATTGAAGAATTTACACGGATTTACAAGGAAATATTCAAACCCCATGCATTAATTGGCCCTCATATTTCTGAAATCACTTTAGGCTTAAATGTATGTACGCCTACCCAACAGGTCCACATATTATGCCTAATCACGCATTTATCCTACGTTTCTCTGTAACACGGGAAGATACAGATGATCCCTTGCGTGTGAGACAACACCCGAGAGATGAGATCGAAGAACAAGGGATCTTTCGAAATAATATCTATAATGTAGATTTCTGTTTTAAAAGAAAATGCATTTGGCAGATAATTGTATCGCAGAAAGACGCATAAGATTCTTATGCAGAATACATTAAATTAAGATTAATGAAAAAGAGGGAAGGAATGATGCGTTTGCAGTTTAATCGTTTTATGTATAGGTGTGACAGCGCACATTAACGCAGTGCAAACGTGCTAAAATACACAGTTCTGGGTTTAGATTTTTACAGACAACAAGATGAGCAGCGGCAGTGTAAGTAACCAGCCTAAGGAATCTATTTCTGTTTCGGAAATGAATCATTTGACAATTAAATGTGTATTGTAGCCTATGTATTCAATCACCCATAGATGAAATATAATCAATGATGTAGTTTTAAAATGCAGTTGTTGATATTATTTGATTTATATTTCCTTTGCATTCATAACCATGCATCTAAATGGCAGTGGATATATTGTTTGTGCACCATATAGTGGGATACTTGTCAAGGATGCTGAGGTGTTGCTAGGAGATAAGGGGTATCTTATTTTCCATGCACCATACTGAGGTCCTTGCTTTCAGATAAACAACATTTGCTAAAATATGAAATTCACAAAGTGTGTGTGTGTGGCAGAAGCGAGAGAGAGAACAGAGGAAAAAACTGCAGCACTTTCTGACAGACCTGGCCTTATTGGGATCATTGCAGGTTAGTTCTTATAGTTCTAGAACCAGATACATGATAGTTACAGAACACCTAAATAATAATCATTTTAAAGGTCAGAAAACATATATTATCATCAGGATAATCTTGTGTCTCTCCATGTAGGGTTTCCGGTACTTTCAACCTTGGCTGAGGGGGAGAGAGGAGCTACTCCTGACAGTAGTCAATGAAGACCTGGTTAGTGTTGAACTAACTCCACTAATTAACTGCACCTATCTTGTTTTCTCAAACATTCAGAAATCGATGATGAGCCATTCCTTTAAGTCTATATGAGTGGTTCCCAAACTTTATATAATCCCGTACCCCTTCAGACATTCAACCTCCAGCTGCGTACCCCCTCTAGCACCAGGGTCAGCGCACTCTCAAATGTTGTTTTTTTGCCATCATTGTAAGCCTGACACACACACACACTATACGATACGTTTATTAAACATAAGAATGAGTGTGAGTTTTTATCACAAACCGGCTTGTGGGAAGTGACAAAGAGCTCTTATAGGACCAGGGCACAAATAATAATATAATAATAATCAATAAATTTGCTTTTTATTTAGCCATCTTACATATAGAACCTTATTTGTTAATCAAAAATTGTGAATAACTCACAACAGGTTAATAAGAAGGGTGTGCTTGAAAGGATGCACATAACTTTTTATTGGAGAGTCTTAAATTATTTTCCCACACAGTCTGTGCCTGTATTTAGTTTTCATGCTAGTGAGGGAAGAGAATCCACTCTCACATACGTATGTGGTTGCAAAGGGCATCAGTGTCTTAACAGCGCAATGTGCCAAGGCAAGAAACTCTGAGCGCAGCCCTATCCATAAATCTGGTAGTGAATTCTGATTAAATAACATTTTCACAAAACCGCTTTCTTGCAATTTCGATGAGCCTCTCTTGTTCACATATCGGTAAGTGGACTAGAGGCAGGGCATGAAAAGGATAACGAATCCAGTTGATTGTGTCGCCCGTTTCAGGAAAGTACCAGCGTAATTGCGCACCCTGTTCACTCAGGTGCTTCGCTATATCACATTTTAAATTGTCCGTAAGCTTGAGTTCATTTGCACACAAAAAAATCAAACAATGATGGAAAGGCCTGTGTGTTGTCCTTGTTAATACAGACAGAAAAGAGCTCCAACTTCTTAATCATAGCCTCAATTTTGTCCTGCACATTGAATATAGTTGCAAAGAGTCCCTGTAATCCTAGATTCAAATCATTCAGGTGAGGAAAAAACATCACCCAGATAAGCCAGTCGTGTGAGAAACTCGTCATCATGTAAGCGATCAGACAAGTGAAAATTATGGTCAGTAAAGAAAATGTTAAGCTCATCTCTCAATTTTTTTTAATCAATACTTTGCCCCAGCGCATTTCTGCACGTTGTAAAAGCGTTAAATGGTCGCTGCCCATATCATTGCATAATTCAGAAAATACACGAGAGTTCAGGGGGCCTTGCTTTAACAAAGTTAACCATTTTCACTGTAGTGTCCAAAATGTCTTTCAAGCTGTCAGGCATTCCCTTGGCAGCAAGAGCCTCTTGGTGGATACTGCAGTCCGTTTGATGTCACAAAGCTGTCCATTGCTTTAAAAATATCCTATCATGTTGTCCTGGTTTCCAGTGGTTTGCAGAAGAGGATGTCTTCCTTAATTGAGCCCCCCCCCCATAAACGTAACGGACATATAGCAGGGGCTGTTCCAGGCCCAACACGACTGTTGACTCATCCAGCTGTAGCGCATATAATTCATTGACTTGTATGCGAAGCAGTAATTGTTTCAAAACATCTCCTGCCATGTCACTGATGCATTGTGAAACAGTGTTGTTTGATGGAGGCATTGTCTGTATCGTTTTTTGGGCCTTTTCCCCCAGCATTGCCTCAGCCACATCCCCGGCAGCAGGAAGAATTAAGTCCTCCACAATAGTATGGGGCTTGCCTGTCCTAGCCACTCGGTAGCTCACCATATAAGATGCTTCTAGCCCCTTCTTATTAATGGTATCTGTTGCTTTTATACATGTCTTACTACTCGAAAGTTGTCTTCATTCTTGCTCAAAAAACTCCCGTGGCTTATTTTTCAAATGGTCATGTTTCGTTTCTAAATGTCAGCGCAAGAGTGAAGGTTTCCTGCGAGAGAGTAATGGTTAATGTGATTGGATGTTAATTATTTGACATTGTGTTGTTATTTCGACTGAACACTAGATGGTTTAATTTATTTATTTTTGGCAGTGAAACGAGGCTACTCAGGTGAGAGAAAAAAAACTCACCCAAATGTATAGCTGAGTTGGAAAATATAAACGTACTATGAAGAATTATTATTATTAACAATATTTTTTTTTTTTTATGTGAATCACATTTTTATTTGGCGTACCCCCAGTTTGGGAATACCTGGTGTATATTACTGTTAATCTTTTATTCCAGGACAGTAGGGAGAAAACATTTTAAAAGAGGGTGAAATTCTACTTTAACTTGACCAATTAGAACACTGATTTCCATTCCCTGTTCCAAAAACTTTTGCTACTGTGTGCTCTACTGAACAAGACCCTGGTCTGCCCCCTCAGGGTTGGCGTTCCCCTGGGTTCATGGTGTCGGCAGCGTCCTCCTTCAGTAGCAGTTCCTCATCCAGCAGCACCAGTAGCACTTACAGCCTGGCTAGTGACGCCAGCTCCCCCCTGCCCGGGGACCACCAGGGGCCTCATCAAGGCCCTCAGGGGCCACAAAGCATGCCAAGGAAGCAGCACTCATCACATGGGCCCAACCACCATGCTCACAAGTGAGGGGTTATGTTTTGCGAGTATTAAAGTACACACACAAATACACACATGCAATTATGAAACACACACAACATGCATAGATTCATGCCCACATGCACACACACATAATCATTTATCTATCTTTTTCCACAGGGGCAGCAGTGAGGCCCATCTCCTACCAGCCTCCCCCAGTGAGAGGGAGATAGCAGTGCCTGTGAGTATAGTCATCATTGCGTTCCATTCACGTTGAGTTGTAAATGAATCAGTTTTATTCTGACCCTCGCTCATCTTTTCAGGAAGTGAATTGCACTCTTTTCCTATTGGCTGGCTACGCCAAGTATGGTCGCCCATACGCCTGGATAAGGTCCAATCACGAGCGCCTGGTCAACATTGGAGGCACAGATTCGATGGTCAAGGACACGCCCATGAAACTCAAGGCCATCACGGACTGGGGATCACAAGGTTTAGAACATTTATATTTATGTTTTTCTAGTTTGCACCCCACCATAACAATAATCCATCTGAAACACTGCATCACATACTTGGCTGATCAGCTATCCTCCTTTTCCCTGTTGCTCTTCCTATAGGAATACGGGTATGGGATGTAGTGAGTGAGCTGGTGTGTCTGTGCACCGTTCCATCTCCCTCCAACCCCTTTGCCCTGGACATGCGCTACCTGAAAAGCCTTCCTCTCCCAGAGCGCTTCCTGGTCTCTGGGGCTCTGCTTAACTTTCTGGAAACCTACGCTGTCTATGGCAACCGGGATGAGCTGCACTACGACAAAGGTAAGTCATAATTAAATAAAACTTCCTGGAAACGTATCTATTTCTGTACCCAGTATCAAATCGTCAAGACTAGAATAGGCCTATGGTGCTGGGGTTTAGTGACATTTTCAACACAGAATCAAAACATCCAATTATGAATGTGTTGACCTGCAATGCCAAGTGTTTATTAATGGCTTAAGATGCATGGGCTACATTTGTATTTATTATCCAACCAATAATATTCATGAACATAATTATTATGATGAGTGTTGCTCTAGTCTATAGTTGCTAGGTGGCACTGTTGGGCTGTATATGTATGGCAAATGGCCTTCCTTTCTTAATCTCCTCACTCTTTCTTTCTCTCTCTCAGTCGTAGAAGAGATGAAGTCTCTGAGGCGTCTCCATGTCCAGACTCTGTCTGAGGTCCAAAGAAGACCGGGCAGAAGCACCAGGCCAGCCACTCCCGTTTCAGAAGAGTCCTCAGAGGAAGAGTGACAAGGGTCATATTCTTTAGTGCACAGCACACCGTAGCAAAACGCTTTGCAACGAAAAACTTTAAAAAACTACAGTTTCTTATCGGGCAAGTCCAGGGGTGCTTTCAGTTCAATATAACATTTGCTATGTTGCGTAACAGTTTGTACTGAACGACACGTTTCCCCAAAACGTTCAAACAAGACTTTGAGGTACATTTGCTCCGATTGGTAATGTATTTTAAGGGCAGCGGCGCATTTTGAACCCACAACCGAACCCCTCCCCATTATTCAACTGGTCATTTCCGAACAGCACCGTTTCCTTTTAATTAAACAAACTCATTTTTGCCCAACTTCAGGATGTTTTCTTCCTTTTGGTGCCCCTGAACACAACCCTGATGTGGTGGTCAGAGTCGACATTGTAGGATGGAAGGAGACTGAGGGGGTACTAGTATATCCCTGTGTTTGTGCATTTTTAATATAGGTAAACATATAGCCATATTGAATGATTGATCACACCTCTGTTGGGGAAATAATGTGCCAATAAGACAATACAAAGGGAACTATTATTTGTCCCCCCTGAAAAATGCTCTCATTCAAATGTGCTAGGCCCATAAATAGGGCACATTTTGAATGTATGGTACTCCATTTCAATGTGTTAATGTACTGTAATTTCACCTCTGTCCGAGTGATGTAGAGGTAAATGTCAGTTTAAACAATTATGAAATGGGTCAGAATAAAGTATCCTAAGAAATAAGCCTCATGACTTTCAGCTTATCCCATGACCCATGGTGAACTTCTGCTTTCCAGCTCCTTGATGGAATGTGTTCTGAGTCAAGAGATAAAACGCCCCTTTTAAAAAAAGAAAAAAAAGGGCAAATCGCCTTTTTAAATAGATACGCCTCAGATTGTTTTGTCTCATTCATCAAACGCTTGGCTCCAGGGCTAAAGATACAGTACACACTGTAGTGTGGTACAGGACTCTTGTTTTGGCCTGAGGTTGGCTGTTTTGATGCTCTGTGTCTTCAGTTAAGGTAGAAAATACATTTTTCAAATATACAAGCATATACAGTACCATTGTATAAAAGTTTATTCCATAGAATACATATTTAAATATGCAACATAAAACCAGACCTTAAAGCATGCACTTACAAATGGCACAACCTCATCTTTGGAGTGTGGTTTGAGATACATCAGAATACATATCATTTAAAATAAATGGTTAAACAAAAATCCATTGACATCAATGGCATAACCTGTCAAGTCAAATAACATTTTAAAACAGAGGCACCTTTTACTGTAAAACTGTAAAACATGCCATCACTAACCTTTTGCTTATTTGTCACTAAAATGGTAAGGTGTAATGTGTTGGCCCGAGGATAGGTAGGGACTCAAATGTAGAATAGCCCCCATACCACCCCATTCGTAGACAAGCAGTCTCCTGTGTAAACTCTACACAAAACACCAGTCAGCTGTCATGAAACTAAATTATACAATACTGCATACTGTAGTATCACGTCGAGAAATTAAGCTGGGATGTAATGTGACCTTTTCATAATGGTTGCCTGAGTATAGATGTCTTTAATGTATGGAATAAGCGGATGTGGCATGGGGAAGTGTGTGAGGCGCAAGAGAGCGTGTGTAAGAGAAACAGGTATTTGAGCTTGGGGCCACGCTAACACTAATGCTATGAAACATGCAAAGTCATGAGGTTACAGTAGGTTAGGCCAGACAGAGAGGAGAGGTTGGGGGCAGGGCCAATGAGGATTTGTGAACTCTAATGTCCCCATTGGAATGCAGGAGCAAGTTCCCGAACAGTTAAAACCAACGTTCCTGCCCCACAGAGGAACAGAGGTAGCCTAGCGGTTAGAGCGTTGGGCCAATAAGTGAAAGGTCGCTGGTTTGAATACCTGAGCCACCAAGGTGAAAAATCTGTCGATGTGCCCTTGAACTAGACACTTACACCGAATTTTCTCCAGGGCTGCTGAACTACTATATCTGACCCGGGAACACATTTCACTACACCTATCCGGTATGTGTGACAAAAACATCACTACTTTGCACACACCGGAATAGTGAGGAATGAGGAGGATCACAGATGAGTGATTTTTCCAAATAAACTGCTAATAATATACAGCTAACTGGTTCATCATTATGAGAAGAAAAAAAACTGTTCTAGCAAACACTAACGCCTGTAAGATTTAGTGTGAATAAGTAGGTTGATATCGCATCTATAGTATACATAAGCCGTGAGGCTCATTCAAATTCAGAATATTTGTGAAGACAGAGTTAGCATAGTCTTGGACTAAAATGCACTGTCAATGACTGGCCACATCATTTGATTTTCCCTTTAACAGTTCCATTTGAATTCCACAGCCCAGCCAGGCAATTTATAAACTTCATCTCTCCTGTAAAATAGTGTTAAAACATTATTTCCCCACACTACTAGGCTAGCATTTGGTTTGCAACAGTTTGGGTTTGTCTAAACCTTGCTGCTTGCCCCCGACTTGTGCAACTTTGTTGCAGGTTATACTTGCGAGTGACAAGACTGACAGCTTCTCTTAGTCAGGAAAATTTATTTATAAAGGGTCATAACAATGGATATGTCAAAAGAAATGGCAATAGAAACAAAGGTAAAACAAACTAAAATGCAGTTTGCCATCATTTCAGCTGCTTGATGTGATAGTGTCAGCTTTAGTTAGCTAACTAGCAAAGGAAAAGTAGCTAGCCTGCATGGCAACCTTTTTTGGATGACCAGCTCATTTGGCTAGCTACTTCATTATTTCAGAACTAACAACTGGCTTTTGCTCAGGCTAGATCGTCATGGTGTAAGGAAGAAATAAAACAAATTTACTCATTAAAATAACATTGAATGAAAACATCTTTAAAAAAAATTATTGGTAACCGTTTTATAAAAGCAATCAGGCCCCAGGAATTATCGTGAATAACATCCTCCTAATGGCCGTTTCCCTGATCCTCCATGTTGGGTCTTAGTCGTGAGTTATTCACACGATAAACCCTGGGTTCTCATGTCTTATTGCCTTAATTACAGTTCTGCCTATAAACACAGCCTACTGTGTACCTACGACAACTCAGCAGATGTTCTTCTATGGTCGGCTCAAATTAACCCTTTATGCCCCATGAATCCTCACACACACTTTGCAACACCTCTCAAGACCAACACGGAGCTCACATTGCAGGGTCAGCTCAAACAAAGTTCCTCGCCCCTTAAAAAAAAAAAAAAAAAAAAAAAAGGTACAGGCTGATGATCCATAAGCTAACAAACTTAATTGCAATACATTTTTTTTAAACTATAAAAAAAAAAACAATCATTGCTATGACTGTAACCAGTTTCAACCATTCCAGCCCATACCCAGCATTGCATTGAGAGAAGATTGTGGTTTGGGGATACATTTGGTCATATCCTTACCTAGTTAAAAAGGCACACAAGACCATGTGCTCCTTTCTTCAAAAGCATAACTGGCAGTTTAGAGTAGCAAGGCCACTAGAAAACAAGTGCCTTGGAATGGCAATGGATATTAGCAGTTTAGCATTGAAGCTTTCCAACAGTGAAAGCAAGTCACAAGGCAACGGAGGTGAATGCTAGAAACAGCTTACAGTACCACATCATCAACCCAATGCCTTGTTCCCAGGTCTTCCAAGGCAGCTAGTCATTAACTGTCCCGGTTTGTAGGCTAAATGTTCATTTCAGTCATGAACTGTACTGTAGACTTACTAAGGCAATGTCCCATTTAAAAGAAAGTCCAGCACTAATCTCCTCTCACCCTTCAGTCCTGTTGAGTCCAGTAGTGGTGGGTTCTTTCAATCCCTCGTCTCTTCCCTCCCTCCCTACGTGCTGTAACTAGTCTCTGTGGGTGTCATCAGTTTAGTGTCATGCTGGGGATCGGTTGTCTCAGTGCCAGATGTCTGAGGTGGATCTCTTCCTGATCATGGCACTCAGTGGACTGCGAGACAGGGACCTCCTCTTCTTCCAACGGACTGCAAACCGACACAGGAGTGAGAGAGGGTGTTAAATGTGCTGACTGGGCTTGATTTTAATCACATTACAACTCTCAAGAAAAAGACAGTGAAATGTGCAAATACAGGTACATACATATTCATGCGTTAACTGAAGACTATCAATTGATCCCTTTGAAAGTGTCCCCTACTGATAGGCGGTAAGGAGATTGCCTGCCTAAAAATGTTGGTTTCTATTGATTTAAATTGAATATTTCAGTGTGTCAGGTGCTCAGGCCATGTTCACCTCGTCTTAAGCTAGCTGTTAGCATGGAGTTTTTGGAGCTATTAGGGGTGGTGGGCATATCCTCTCCCTCCTTCACCCAAACCTTTTCTGGGGTCAGTGTGCCGGTACTTCCGCCATCCCCCTGCCAGTCACTCAGTGCCCTCTGGAAGGAGTGTGCCAGACAGGCCGTCATGTCCCGTGCCCGCTCTGCCCGGCTGCACCAGAACACCCGGCACTGCAGCTGTTGCCCACGCTGCTTACAGATGTACAGAAACACGTTGGGTCTAGTGGCATCGGCCGCGCAGTAGGCGATGTCCTGGAGGTACGTCTTAGTGAGCTGGCGTCCTGTGCTGAGCTCTTTGACTTCGACATAGCGTGGACGAACAACCAACGCGTGGTCTTTGCTCAGCTTCTTTCCATTTGCGGCCCCGTCGAGCAGACGGGCTATGGCATCCTGGGCCTGCTCTCGATCCAGGGAGAAGATTTTCTCAGTGCCCAGGTAGTGGACCTTGAATAGCGGATCACCGTGGGAGAGGGACTCTGTGCGGTCGCGGCGGAAACGGCGGCGTAAAGCAGCCGGGGATTTCTTGAGGGTCTCCATTAGGTGGAAGGTATTGAGAGACATAGTGGATAGGAGGGTGGGTTTTGAAGGGGTCAAGGGGGGGTTAGTGGTAGATGTGGCACAGGTGTCGTGGTCTTCAGTCCTTTTCCTAGTTGTATTTCCCACTTTCTCTTTGAATCGAGTACAGTTGGAGTCAACGTTTTGATCTGGAATACAGAGAAAGACAAATTGCAGCCTAGTTAAATACATTACCACAAATCAGACACATGAATTGCCAACACCATAACATAAGTTATAATGTGGAATATGGACACACGGATCGAGAGATTTTACTAAAAATAAATACATATTTTTTGTTGTTGTTGAGAGGCGAACTATACTTAAGCGTATTATGCAGAGTGGACACGTGTCAGTACTTAAAGGGGACTGTTAGGACACAATGAACTGGGTTGTGGAAAAACAACCAAGAGCCAGCCCAGGATCAGGTGCAGCAATAAAACAGTCAATCAATATTCACTCACTAGATTCAGTACAGAACCATCAAATATTTAACAGTTACTGTGCCTCGTCTTAATAAACCCAGCTGCTGAGCTGGAAAAACAGCAAATCAAATGACAGTCCAGTGGAGGTGTATTTCCCCCCCCATATTAACACCAAGGCTGTCATAGGCTTACCCTTCACCTCGAGCACATGATCTGTAGGCTTAGAAGACAAAACGTTTTGTTTTTTTTACAATACAAATCTTAAGTGATTTGATGTGTACTTACTGCAAGTTCTAGAATTCATAGCATTGACTTGACCGGACTTGTGTTACAACTAGACACTACATAAGAGCCAATGAGACCCAAACAATGGACTGTCTAACGGAGGTTAAGTGTCACCAGCTGGACATAGCTCTCCCATTGTCTTAAGAATGTCCCAAAAACACCACTCTCCTCTTGGCACATTGTGTGAGCTGTACGGCCCCAGCCATTGTTAGGCACTTTCTCCCCCCCTTCTCTTTTCTCTGCCATTCTCTCCATATCCTACAGCCTCCCTCAGATGTTGCTTTGACTGCGAACCGCCGACTGTGCCAAGATGATGGCCATTGTTAGGCAAGCCCACTTCTCAGGAAACAGCTTCGCTTTCTACCCCGCCACACATAATATTTATCCTCCTAAAAAAAAAAATGGCATGCTTTGGTGAGATGTCAAGAGACCTAGACATCAGAAATAGTGTTATCACACACACAAAAACAGACCTCTTCTCACCCCACCCCAGGCTACAAGTTAAGTAATCTTCCACAGTAAATATGTTCAGTTCTTTTGGCATGTCTACAAACTGGTAGATAGCAGATACAGGTGAACATGTACATACAGTAACGCCGATCGTAACTATGTTCAGAATGTGGTCAGGCTGCATTTTTCTGCACAGTGCTTTTTAATAGGATCAAGAATGCCCATGAGTAAATAGAGCACTGTGACAAATCCCAGAGGATATTATCTGATGTACTGTACTGCCCTAGTGGCAGACAGTAAGGTCTGTGTGTCTGTGCAGACTGGGAAATATGGAGAGTTGTTGAAATGCCATTATGCACCGAGGACATAAGCGGTTTTCCCTTCAGTAGAGCGTCTTTACTAGATGGCCCCGATTATGAGCCATGGAAAAGTCAGCAGCACATTGACGTTCCAATGACTCCACAAATTCTAACACATTCAATATGCGCCAAAGGATAAGGCAACTTGATTTATTGGTAAATGCATGTACTTTGGAAATGCCACAAATTGCCATCGTCGTCGAATAATTTTCATTCTGAAAAATAGTAATAGTCACATGAAATTGGTTTGTCAGTTTCCCTTGTCATGACTCCAATTACATTACATGACAGTGGGGACTGTTACTGAATCTGGTTGATAGGTAATCGACGAGCTGGGCTGTTCCCCGGACTCTGTGTGTAGGGATTTGTACAATGCTTAAACAAGGCTATTGAACTTGACATTGGTGTCTTGTCTTTATTATTTTATCCAACATATCATACTCAAACAGAGACCACGTCCCATCATTTTGCCTTGAGTGAGTCTAAACGCAAATATGCCTCGCACGCTATATGGTTTTGGAAACATTTGACTTTGGCTTTCATATGAGCAAGATATACACGATTATTTACCTTTCTAAACGTTTAAACAGGGTGTCGGGATTGTAGAGCACATGGAGCCAGCTGTGGTCCGTACCATCAACTGAAATCCCAAAACGGGCTGAAAAATCCCTTGAGTTCAATAGATTGAAAAACAATTACGCATCTTACCTGGCTTCAGTTTCATGCAAATGATGTCCTGTGGCGCTTCAAAGAAGAGTGCCCCCGTCTTCACAACTGACTGGATGCAAATGAACGGTCTCTGCTTCAGCACGGTTGTTTTCTCAATTATTGTAATACTTATATATAAGATCAACCAAAATGCGCGTCTCGTTTAAAAACATAACAATTCTGACCCAAAGCTTCGTTTGGCATTGCCTGCTCAAGATTCACGATACATTCCAGTAATGTATTTTATGGACTAAAACTAAAAAAGAACGTGGCACAATTTAGGATATTATGACTGTTCGGAACTAAAAACTCGTGCTTTCCTCGTCGGCGTGTGTGATACTCATCCGCTCAACTTTAATGTGGTGACGCCTTCGCGAGCTGCGCTTATGAACAGCGTGGGCGCGCCTCCGGCCTTCTATGCAAGTGGACGAGCATTTGCGTCTTTGAGGGGGTTTTGAGTGTGTGAGTGAAAGGTGGGAGAAATGTGCGTGTGTGTTTGTGACTGAGTGAAAGGCGCACAAGGGGATAAGGGGAAAACTATAGGGCTTTGAGCAGAGAAAGAGGAGAAAATACAAAGCCAAGACAAATAGTACCTGGAGGCAATGTTAGGGCTTCCTATAGGGGAATGCTGGTATAGCCTATATACATAAATGCACACATAACTAAAGATGCATTGACTTGATAAAGAGGACAAGGAAGGATAACACCTCAGTCACTGTGTGTCATAAACAAATAGAAAGTAAATGACTGATAACATAATTATGGACACATTCACCGTAACATTATATTTAACCTTTATTTAACTAGGCAAGTCAGTTAAGAACACAGTCTTATTTTCAATGACGGCCTAGGAACAGTGGGTTAACTGCCTGTTCAGGGGCAGAACGACAGATTTGTTCCTTGTCAGCTCGGGGGTTTGAACTTGCGTCCAACGCTCTAACCACTAGGCTACCCTGCCTCCCCAATTAGGCCATTAGCCTAGCTCTTTCAATTAAAACAAATACACAATTGTTTTTTTTGACAATACAGTGACTCAGACAACAAACTGCAGTAGCCTAGGTGTATAGCCATAGCAACATCTGAAAACCACTACTGCCCATCAGTTCATTGCATCATCTATAGCCTCTTGCTAATCAGGGTTATTTACCCTAGTTTCTATGTTCTTTTTCATATTTTTATGTTGGGGGGCATTCGAGCTGAGGTGATGGAAAACGCTATATGGTTCCTTGTGTATGTGCGTGTGTGTTTCAGAGAGGAACAGTGCGCCCCTGTTTAATCTGGGTTTGGCCCAGCAGCAACTGTTAAGTTTTGGAAGTCACACCCACCAAAGTACCTTACAGTACACAGTGGAACTATTATTAGGCACCGATGACGCTATGAACCATCTACCATACCCACCCACCCACTAAACTAACATGTTTTCAGCTCTACCAATGAAACAGAGCAGAACTGGCTAGGATGTGAATTGTCACGCAACTTGGGTCAAGATCTGTTTTTTGATTTGCTCTTAGGAACAGGGCACCATTGAAAGTAGTGATTTCTGGGGTAGCGTTAAGTGTGGAGGTGGCGGAATTGAAGTTGAAAATTCATGATGTTTGTGACGCCTGCCATTTGGCGCGACGCAGGCCTGGTGGGGAGCATGGTGGAACAGAGTCAGTCCTTTTGTGTTTTGAGTCAGAGTCAGAGTCTCTAGCCAAACAAAGCCATGCTAGGATATCAGTTATCATGTAAGAGCTTTTGTGCCGAATCTACTGCAGTGTTTCAGGTGCAACATTTATGGTCATGTCACAGCAGTATGTAGGAGGGAGATTCCAATATGTGGGAAGTGTGCAGGAGGACATGGGACAGAGGATTGTGTAGTTTCCGTGTATAAAGTTGTGTGTGTCAACAGTAGGGGTGCTCATGTTGCTGGGGATCGGAAGTGTCAGGTGTGAGAGAGGCAGGTTGCGGTTGCCAGTGTCAGAGTAGTGCAGAAGGTATCATATGCTGAGGCAGTGGAGAAAGTAGAGGAGGATGGGTCAAGGGTGAGGGAGCCTGAAAGGATCCCAGAGAGTAGTAGATTTGTGCCAGCACAGAGGAATAGGGCAACAATTCCTTTATGCTTCAGTAAGGTCGGCTTTTTAGTGTTTTATAGCAATGGTTATCAACTGTACCGTGGAAATGGAACGTAAATCACAGAAGATAGATATTGTGGTGGCAGCTGCAGAGAAGTATTTGGGTATACGAGATTTGACTTCAGAAGAGTTACACGGTGTGTTGAGGGGTGTTGTCCCATCCTCCCAGGCCGTTGGCTTGGTGTGGGATCAGTTACGGTCAAAGTAGTGGAATGGGGTGGTGATTTTATTTCTATGAAATAGTGGTATATAGGTGTAGCGTTAGTTGGTGGCGCATTTTTTTTCCTTTTCCCCATTTCCTTTTTATTTTTGTATCACAAATGTTTCATGCGATCCGCCAACCCAATCCCAAAGAAGAAGAAGAGGAAGGCTGTGAATTGACAATCCAAAATCAGGGGTTAAGGCAATGGGCGAAAGATGAACTTAGTGGTACGAAGCTTTCAGGAAACTCACACCAGAGTATTTGCTGGTTGAAACTGGTTGCGATGGGTGGCTAAATCCGTCATGACACCGTGTCTACAGTCATATCAAGGAGGTCAGTAACCTCTGTTTTTGTTTCCAGCTCCAAGCAGCAACTTCCTGCATCTCTGAAGCAAAAGATAATGAGATTGAAGCTTTTTTGAGAACCACACAGGGGCTCTTTTTAGTGGAACAATATGTTAACAAGACGTTGTGTAGATAAAATGAGTTGAGTTGACACCCACGGTAGCAGCAACAATCCAGTATTCTGTTATCTCATGTTTCCATCAATACATATTTGGACATCCGTGCTAAATGAACACGCTGAGATTGTTGACAGAAGGGAACAAATGAGCCGTAAAAAAAACCATTGTGAATGGGAGATTTTATCCCAAATCCATTTTCCATTTTTCTATCCAATCAGAGCATCTGCCACGCTTTTATTAATTCTACTTACAGTTCTCAACAAGTAGAAGTTTGATCTGACATTTTGGCTTTTGGGAAATAATAGGAAAAACCTCAATATATTGCAACTTGCAAAACAAAATGGAATGTACATTTGACCAGAGCATAATGGCACTAGTTCAGGTGATTAAGAATGACTTAGATTAATGTGTGAAGTGTGAAGATACACACACTCATGGGATAATCAATGACATTCAAATGATCTCAAATGATTAATTGTACTTCCCTACCCATCAGCAGCCTGTTAAGACTAACAAACACTACTTTTTTGGAGAGTGGTTAGAGAACACTTTGAGGGTTAGAGTTGTACAGTTGTCACAAGCTCATATTGATCAGCCAACAAATCTCTGCTGTTGCAAACCAAATGCTAGTCTAAAATAAATGGGAGATCATGTCTAGATGCTTTTTACAGTGTAGTTCTAGCATATAAATTGCTGAGCTGATGAGATAGCGGATTTCGCAATCAGATGAAACAGAGTAAATAGGCATTTCAACGTCATAGATTTTAGGCGGTGATAACTTGTGGAAAAGACACCGACTGGAATGCCGTTTTAACCAATCAGCATCCATGATTAGACCCACCTGTTGTTTAAAATATAGTAATACAGGATATTGGTATTGAGTGCAGCCAGGTCACCCTTGATACAAGTCAGTATTCGATGTCTCTCCATGTCTGAGGACGTCTGGACATGACGTGGAAACCGGCCACTAGGGGCAACAGTGAGCGCTGTTACCTTCAAGTAGACCTTGAACCTCTGGTGCCAAAGGTTCGAATCCAGCAATAGAAACTTGTTTTTGAGAGTTTTGTTTTCAGCCTATCTCAAACTTTAACCCTTACCTTAACCATTCGAAGTTAATACCCAACCTTAAAATCTCGGAGTTAATGCCTAAACTTAACCCTAACCTTAAAAATGTGTAGTTAAGTAACCTTAAACACATAGAAATTTGACGTTGGAACAACTTAGAAATTTTACATTTGAAAAACACGGATGAATGTTTAATTCTGACATGAGACTGTGAGAGCTAGTTAGACCCAGGCTTCCACTGAATCTGACCACCAAGGTCTGTTGAGGACAACCGTGTATGTCGGGTTACCAGTTAGCCATGCAGGATAACCTAGTAATTAGAACATTTTGCCAGTATTGAGAGAGTGTGTGTGTGTGTGTGCTTGCATGTGTGTATGTGTGCTTGTGCATGCGCTTGAGTGTGTGTGACCACTTAATCTCCCCCAGCCCCTCAAACCCTCAATCGAATTCTATTGAATTTAGTGATAACAATGCCCATTCTCAGTCCAGAAAGTGTACTTCAAATCAGAATCAATGAGTTAGCCAGCTAACTTGCTAAATATTCTGAAATAACTTTTTATTTTTTAGAAGGATAAGCTTGAAATGGGTATGGTCTAATTGACTTGACAACCAAAAACACATATCTAAGCTTTCTTAATGAATCAGAAAATCAATAGTTATTTCTGGTTGTTTGTCAAAGTTAGCTGGCTAACTCATTGATGCTGCTTTGTAGTATACCCCTGAGATGTCTTCAAAAAATTAAACCTAATGTTCCCGCTCGCCCCGCTCGCCCCACCAAACACTCCATTCAGTAGAATACTAAGCACAACAGGCCTGCGCTTGGCCGCTAGCCAATCCCTAAACATCCTTGTCCCTTCCCAAAAGGAAATGTTGTTTTTACATTCTGAGGAATGAGCGTAAAAGCGTATATTTAAATCGTTGCTTCACAAAATACTTTAAAGTACAACTTAAGTAGTTTTTTTGTGGTATCTTTACTTCACTATTTATATTTTTACTTCACGACATTTCTAAAGAAAATAATGTCATTTTGAAACCATATATTTTCCCTGACACCCAAAATATTTTGCGTGCTTAGCAGGACAGGAAAATTGTCCAATTTACGCACTTATCTAGAGAACATCCATGGTCATCCCTACTGCCGCTGATCTGGCAGACTCACTAAACACACATGCTTAGTTTGTGTTGGAGTGTGCCCCTGGCTATCCATAATAAAACATTTAAAAAGTGGTGTTTTTTTATGTAAGGAATTTGAAATGATTTATACTTTTACTTTTGATACTTAAGTACTAGACTTTTACTCAAGTAGTATTTTACTGGGTGACTTTCACTTTTTCTTTTGTCATTTTCTATTGGGGTATCTTAACTTTTACTCAAGTATGACAATTGGGTACTTTTTCCACCACTGCTTATTGTGATATTTTTACTTTAGGCCAATTGGTCAAAGTTGATTGGAAACATTCAAATGCACCCCCCATAAACTCAACAACACAACACTGCGTCCAAGATGGCCGCCTTTGATGGGTCAGTAGTGTAAGTTATGGGAAACTGTTATGGGAAACTACTTCCTCAGGATGTCGCTATGCTATATGCACCCTGCCTGTGTTGCACTGCATTATAGGCCTACCGTACGTGCCTATATCAGAGGCAGGCCCATTGAAATGTGTACTTATAGGAATAACAAGTGGCCTCTGTTGTTTTGTTAACTGACAACAACATTTTTATGGGCCAATGTAGGGTGATATATTGGACAGGAACTGGGTTGTATATTGTGGCTTACTGTAAATGCAGGTGTGAATGGCTGTTAAACATTTATTGAGCACATTGCAGATAAAACTGTAGCCCTAGAGCTATCTTCATAGTTCCTAAATTGTTGAGAAGTACTTTTCATCAGTACATATAATGTAGTTGCGAAAGTTCAATCAGTAAGGCTGGTCTGAATGGATCATCACTTCATCTTGGAAACTCTATAATTCATATTGCATCTATCTCACCTATCAGCATAGCAGGTATTTATATAGTATAGTCTATAACATTACCTCATCTGTAAAGCTGCTATTTATAGGGTAGTGTTTTATAATGTTCCCTCATTAGCATAACAGGTATTTATATGGTAGCTGTTATGTTACCGCATCAGCATAGCAGGTATTTATATGGTAATGATTATAACGTTACCTCATAAGCATAGCAGGTATCCATTGTAGTGTTTATAAAAGGTAGCCTGTTCTCGATTGAACTCTAATACACATTCATCAATATTTTCTTATATGGACCTATTTATTATCCGCATAAATTCTGACAACACAATGTAGCCTAGATATGTAAAATAAACTATATAAGCCAGGGGTGGGCAAGCTATGGTCCGCAGGAGGTTTGGGAAAATGATTATTTTGGGTAAAAAAACACTCCAGGCCATTGTTTTTATTTCTAAAACTAAATAGAAAGTATGTAGAAATTATAATGTACCTACAGTGCCTTCGGAAAGTTTTCATACCCCCTGACTTTTTCCACATTTTTTTATGTTACAGCCTTATTCTAAAATGGAATTTAAAAAAAATCCTCAGCAACCTACACACAATACCCAATAATGACAAAGCAAAAATTGTTTTTTTGAAATTTTTGCAAATGTATTAAAAATTAAAAACAGAAATACCTTATTTACATAAGTATTCAGACCCTTTGCTATGAGACTCCAAATTGAGCTCAGGTGCATCCTGTTTCCATAGATCATCCTTGAAATGTTTCTACAACTTGATGGGAGTCCACCTGTGGTAAATTAAATTGATTGGATTTGGAAAGGCACACACCTGTCTATATAAGTCCCACAGTTGACAGTGCATGTCAGAGAAAAAACCAAGCCGTGAGGTCGAAGGAATTGTGTCGAGGCACAGATCTGGGGAAGGGTACCAAAAACATTCTGCTACATTGAAGGTCAGTGAATGCCATCTAAAATATATTTTCATATGTTGAACACTTTTTTGGTTTCTTCATGATTCCATATGTGCTATTTCATAGTTTTGATGTCTTCACTATTGTTCTACAATGTAGAAAGTAGTAAAAATAAAGAAAAACACTTGAATGACCAGGTGTGTCCAAGCTTTTGATTGGCACTGTATGTAAATGTGATATTTCAGTTTTTAATTTTTAATAAATTAGCAAAAATGTGTAAAAACCTGTTTTAGCTTTGTCATTATGGGGGATTATGTGTAGATTGATGAGGAAAACATTCAATTTAATACATTTGATTGATTATAACAAACAAATACGTCCAAAAATGTTGTGCATGCCTCTATTGAATTTTGAAATCCCGACGTGGCCCTTGAGCCAAAAGTTTTGCCCATCCCTGATGTAGGCCGACTACAAAAGTAAACTTTGTACCGAGGTCTATTGGGAAACACCTGAACCAGTGCACGTTTACAAGAAAAAGTAGGCTACAACAATTTACAAAGTTGTGCCTCTTGTTTCAATGGCAACAAATTAATGTCAGTTATCTGTAAACACCTTTTACTTTGAGAGACGCCTAGGGCAAGGCAATAGGGGCAACACAAGCTTTTGCTGAATAGGTAATTCTGGGAAGTAAGCCTGAAAATCTACGCCTATTTAATGTCTGTGGATAAATTATCTGATTTACCAGAACAGGGTTGCAATGGGTTATTGTTTAATTTTCTCTCTAAATGTCCATTGTGTCAGACAGAGACTGACCTGACCTGACCTTCTTGAGTCACATGTCCAACAGTTATCAGTAGGCGTGAGCCGCGAAGGCGAGCTGAATACACATTGTTCGTTGCCTCTCGCGCTATAGTGGGCTGCCTACGAGTGACACGACAACCACACATTTCCTAATATGGTTAACAGATGAGCGTTTAAAGTCTGTGGCGGAGAATGACTGAGTGAGATGGTGTCTCCTTTTTTTCTTCTGTTTTTCTTTCTCTTTCTCTTGCGGCAGGGTTAAGTCAGCGCACATGATGATCTAATTTCCTATTTTATCCCGGATCACCAGACAAAGTAGTGACTGATTGTTTTAAGAGGAGGAATTCAGTTTGAAAAGAACTGAATTCCTCCTCTCCTGTCATTTGAGGAGGGGGCTGTAGAAATCCCTTTATTTAAAAAATATTTTTACTTCATGGCCTAGCCTACTGTGCTGTCCTAATCTGCCCTGAACAAGTTATCATCTATTAATTAACATACCAAATAAACTATTACATTACCCATAAATCTACGGTAGCCAAATTCTGGTCACAAATGTTACTGCAGCACAGGCACTGAGAGTTGTAACAACCAGTGAAGGATACAGTGCATTCGGAAAGTATTCAGACCCCTTTTTTTTTGGCTTTGTCGTTATGGGGAATTGTGTGTAGATTGATGAAGGAACAAAATTATTTAATCAATTTTAGAATAAGGCTGCAACGTAACCAAATTTGAAAAAATAATGCACGGAGTCTACCAAATATCAGAAACACCTTCCTAATATTGACTCCAATGCTTCCCACAGTTGTCAAGTTGGCTGGATGTCTTTTCGGTGGTGGACCACCCTCTGAATGGTACACATAAACAATACATGTCTTAATTGTCTCAAGGCTTAAAATCATTCTATAACTTATTTCCTCCCGTTCATCTACACTGATTGAAGTGAATTTAATAAGGGATCATAGCTTTCACCTGGATTCACCTGGTCAGTCTAGGTCATGGAAAGAGCAGGTGTTCCTAATGTTTTGTACACTCAGTGTATATATGAGAGGGAGGGAGAGAGAGAGGGGGGGGCGCTCTTTACATTAGTAAAATATGTGTAGTAAGATCTCTCTTCAATATCAGATGTGCATTCCTGCTTCTTACATGAGTGAGTGAGTGAGTGAACAGGGGGAATCATAATGTACTTTTAATGCATTCCCTTGTGGCCTTTCATTCCTATGGGGAAAAACCGCCAGCCTACATGGATTAACACTAGAAGGCGTCTACCCACTAGAGTAGTTTCCTTATCTCAATAGTCCTATATTCCCCACATTGGGCTGGGTTGTTGTTCTTTGTGCTCCAGGCCATGTTATCTATCCAGAAGTATGCTTATGCCATGGAAATACTCCTCAGCTCACAGACCAATCACGGGATAGACTTAACAGGAAAGAAGGCAGCTTCCTGTACCAGCTGAAAAGAGCTCCTAAATGATTTGGGAGCCCATCAAGCCAAAGCACACCTCAACATGCCAAAATCATGATGAGATGAGACCAAAATAGAGCTTTTTGGTAAAGCACACCATCTCTTTGTTCACAGAAAACAAAATGAAGCCTTCAGATAAAATAACAGCTTCCCTACAGTCAAATATGGAGGAGGTTCAGTGATGTTTTGGGGTTGCTTTGCTGCCTCTGGCACTGGGTGCCTTGAACGTGTGCATGGCATCATGAAATCAGGAGAATACCAAGGTATTTTGGAGCGCAGTGTCAGAAAGCTGGATCTCTGTCAAAGGTCCTGGGTCTTCCAGCAGGACAATAACCCCAAACATACTTCAAAAAATACCCAGGATGGGTTCAAGACAAAATATTGGACTGTTCTGAAGTGGCCAGCAATGAGTCCAGATCTAAATTCCATTTAAAACAGCAGTTGGGAGAAGGCCCCCTTCTCATCTGGGAGAACTGGAGCAGTTTGCAAGAGGAGTGGGCCAAACTACCAGTACAAAGGTGCAGGAAGATATTTCCGTTGTACCGATTCCATGGCACATGGTTTATGAATTGACACACAAAATGACACCAGATTCAAAACTTAGAATTATTCAATTTAAATTATTATACAAAATTATTGCAACTAATAGAATGTTATATATATATATATATATATATATATGGGGATACAATCTTCCCAGCTCTGAAGATTTTGCTGCGAGGAGGCAGAGTCATTAGATCATTTATTTTGGTACTGTCCATATGTAGCTCGTTTTTGTTCACAGGTCCACGAAAGGCTGAAGAATCGCAACATTTACCTGGAGCTAACGCTGCAGATATCAATACTGAGTGATTTGAAAAGTCATAGTCAATCGATCAATAATATAAATTATTTTACAATCTGTAGAAACTATGAGAATAGAAAGGTTCAGTACTTTTGTGAAGCATCACAGCACAGTTTCAAAATATATGTCAAATAGAAATCCAATATGTGTAACGGGGTGAGTAACTGGTTGCCGGGAAGTCAGGCGTAGGAGAGCAGAGATGGGTGATAACAGGAGAACTTTAATATACACCCTGGCCCAAAGGCACAGGCGAGGCAGCACAAAGCACAACCGGATTAAACAAAACAAACAAACCTAGGTTTGAAACAAACAGCGCAAGCCAGCCTATAGCGTAACACCCTGCACAAAGAACAATTCCACACACAGACATCGGGGATACCGAGGGTAATATACATTTCGTCTGATGAGGGAATGTGAACCAGGTGTATGGGAAAACAAGACAAAACGAATGGAAAATGAAAGGTGGAGTGTCGATGGCTAGAAGACCGGTGACATCGACCGCCGAACGCAGCCCGAACAAGGAGAGGGACCGACTTCGGTGGAAGTAGTGACAATGTGGATGGTGTTAAGAGATAGATGGGAGGGATTGAATGGAGCTGAAGGGTGGGTCTAATAACGACAAGATAACAAATGTAAAACATACGGGTCCGTAAAATGTATATAGGTTCAGAACTTTTGTGAAATAACAAATATATGGCAAGAATATATGGCAAATAGAAGGATGGACATCAGAAATAGAGCAAGACCAGGACTAAAAACAAGCAAAATATGACTATTGTAATTTAATTTGTGTATGTAAAATGTGTATAGTACTTATAAGCTAGAAGTAGAAGCCCAAGTGTTATTGTTTATTAGTTTACTCCAATTGGGGGAGCGGTGGTAGGGTTTGCGGGGAATAATAAAGGAAGGTATATAAAAAGAAGTGTGTATGTATATATATATATGTGGGTATATATATATTTGATTTATATTTATTTATTTACCCCCAAAATATATGGTGGAATGGAAATCATGCAGACAATAACATTGATGGAAGCAACAATCTATCTGCAATATTAAAGTTGATCCACCCCCAAAATAAATAAAAAATACAAGGAGTCGCTAGAACGCAATGAGCCAAATAAAGCCTCTCCCTTGGTCAAACCCTCCCCTAACCCAGACAACGCTGGGCCAATTGTGCGCCGCCCTGTGGGACTCCCAATCACGGCCGATTGTGATACAGCCCAGAATCAAACCCGGGTCTGTAGTGACGCCTCTAGAACCGTGATGCAGTGCCTTAGACTGCTACGCCACTCGGGAGGCCCTTCTGTTTATTTTCTGATTTAAATGGATGTAATAAGTTCAGAATAAAACATTTAAAAAGGTTCTGTAATATTAACAGTAAAATCAAGAGTTGTGGGAACCAAAAACTTGGGTCAATTTAAACTTATTTTAAGGGAAAATTGTAAGTTACTTGAAAAAAAGTGCTAGGGTGCCAATATCTTTGGCCACAATTGTACTTGGCTCCAGGACTAGGAAAGCAGTTACAGCTCTTAGTAGTCTACATTAGTAACCCCATCCACCAGATGTCCCGCTTGGAACCGTGCCCAAAATAAGTTAATTTTATTAACCAGGGTCTGTGTAATGTGTACCTTGATAATGTGTGCTGTACACCTATTAAGTGGAATTGGCAAAGTGAAGAATAAAACCTTCAAATAAAAAAAAACGACCTAAAAATGTTTTGCACGTTGATATTCAACAGTTTGAAGCAGGAAGCCCTAATGTTACCAAAACGTTTTATTACATGTATTGATAATGTCAACCTTGTATAATGGTTGGTTAGTTGTTAACACTTGGCACAGAAGTCAATGCAGGGTTGGGGAGTAACTGATTACGTTTAATCGGTTACATGTAATCTGATAACAAAACTGTAACGTAATAAGCAAAAATATTGTAATCAGATTACATTTACTTTAGAAAAACTAAACTTTTAAATTCAGAAAGGATGCTTGTGGGAAAAAAAATACATTATGACAACTTTCTGTTTTGTCAATAACATTTTAATTCAGCAATGAAAAACAGTTTAAGGTTGTTGCACCTGAGCCAGTCTGACCACAAGTCAGAGACCACTATGATAACACACCACATGTATTTGTTGGATTATTTTTGTCTTCTCCTAATGACTCTTAAGGAGAGGGAGGAAAGTAATCAGATTACATTACCGAGTTCGGATATTCCAAAAGTTACGTAACTGCTAAACATGTTGGACAGGTCACTAATACAGTGCCTTGCGAAAGTATTCGGCCCCCTTGAACTTTGCGACCTTTTGCCACATTTCAGGCTTCAAACATAAAGATCTAAAACTGTATTTTTTTGTGAAGAATCAACAACAAGTGGGACACAATCATGAAGTGGAACGACATTTATTGGATATTTCGAACTTTTTCAACAAATCAAAAACTGAAAAATTGGGCGTGCAAAATTATTCAGCCCCTTTACTTTCAGTGCAGCAAACTCTCTCCAGAAGTTCAGTGAGGATCTCTGAATGATCCAATGTTGACCTAAATGACTAATGATGATAAATACAATCCACCTGTCTGTAATCAAGTCTCCGTATAAATGCACCTGCACTGTGATAGTCTCAGAGGTCCGTTAAAAGCGCAGAGAGCATCATGAAGAACAAGGAACACACCAGGCAGGTCCGAGATACTGTTGTGAAGAAGTTTAAAGCCGGATTTGGATACAAAAAGATTTCCCAAGCTTTAAACATCCCAAGGAGCACTGTGCAAGCGATAATATTGAAATGGAAGGAGTATCAGACCACTGCAAATCTACCAAGACCTGGCCGTCCCTCTAAACTTTCAGCTCATACAAGGAGAAGACTGATCAGAGATGCAGCCAAGAGGCCCATGATCACTCTGGATGAACTGCAGAGATCTACAGCTGAGGTGGGAGACTCTGTCCATAGGACAACAATCAGTCGTATATTGCACAAATCTGGCCTTTATGGAAGAGTGGCAAGAAGAAAGCCATTTCTTAAAGATATAAAAAGTGTCGGTTAAAGTTTGCCACAAGCCACCTGGGAGACACACCAAACATGTGGAAGAAGGTGCTCTGGTCAGATGAAACCAAAATTGAACTTTTTGGCAACAATGCAAAACGTTATGTTTGGCGTAAAAGCAACACAGCTCATCACCCTGAACACCCCATCCCCACTGTCAAGCATGGTGGTGGCAGCATCATGGTTTGGGCCTGCTTTTCTTCAGCAGGGACAGGGAAGATGGTTCAAATTGATGGGAAGATGGATGGAGCCAAATACAGGACCATTCTGGAAGAACCTGATGGAGTCTGCAAAAGACCTGAGACTGGGACGGAGATTTGTCTTCCAACAAGACAATGATCCAAAACATAAAGCAAAATCTACAATGGAATGGTTCAAAAATAAACATATCCAGGTGTTAGAATGGCCAAGTCAAAGTCCAGACCTGAATCCAATTGAGAATCTGTGGAAAGAACTGAAAACTGCTGTTCACAAATGCTCTCCATCCAACCTCACTGAGCTCGAGTTGTTTTGCAAGGAGGAATGGGAAAAAATGTCAGTCTCTCGATGTGCAAAACTGATAGAGACATACCCCAAGCGACTTACAGCTGTAATCGCAGCAAAAGGTGGCGCTACAAAGTATTAACTTAAGGGGGCTGAATAATTTTGCACGCCCAATTTTTCAGTTTTTGATTTATTAAAAAAGTTTGAAATATCCAATAAATGTCGTTCCACTTCATGATTGTGTCCCACTTGTTGTTGATTCTTCACCAATGAATACAGTTTTATATCTTTATGTTTGAGGCCTGAAATGTGGCAAAAGGTCGCAAAGTTCAAGGGGGCCGAATACTTTCGCAAGGCACTGTATAACTAATTGATTACATTTAGAATGTAACCTACCCAACCCTGCATTTATGAAACAATGGATAATGTCATGTATTGATCTATAGCAGGGGTATTCAACTATTACCCTACCAGGTACTTTTTTTAAAGGTCTACAAACTTTCGGGCAATAAATATAAATATTTGATTACACGTGTATTACAATGGTCAATATACATTTATTATTCCTTCTTTACATGTGAAATAAGGGTATGTAATAAAATGCAAGATGCTGTTTTTGTGCATATAACCCTTGCCTTGATCTCCAGACTTTTTCTGGTACTTTTTCTGCAATCCTGTAAGGGCCTGATATGATGCATTATGTGTAGGCCTAACAGTAGCCCACTGAAAGCTCTCTCACTGTTCACACTCATATTCTTTACAATGTTTCCATATCTAAACGCATGAGTTCCAGTGCTGGAAAAAGTACACCATTTTCATACTTGAGTAAAAGTAAAGATTCACTTTTTTTTTTAAATTACTCAAGTAAGTGAGTCACCCAGTAAAATACTACTTGAATAAAAGTCTAAAAGTATTTGGTTTTAAATGTACTTAAGTATCAATCATTTAAAATGTCTTATATTAAGCAAACCAGACATGATTTTCTTTATTTAAAAAAAATGTATGGATAGCCAGGGGCACAGTTCAACACTCAGACATAATTTAAGAAAGCATTTGTGTTTAGTGAGTCACAAGATCAGAGGCAGTAGGGAGGACCATGGATGTTCTCTTGATAAGTGCATGAATTAGACAATTTTCCTGTCCTGCTAAGCATTCAAAATGTAACCAGTACTTTTGGATGTCATGGAAAATGTAAGGAGTAAAAAGTACATTATTTCTTTAGGAATGTAGATGATTAAAAGTATAAATTGTTAAAAAAAATATGAATAGTAAAGTAAAGTGCAGATACCCAAAAACACTACTTAGTACATTAACGTATTTTTACTTAAATACTTTACACAACTGTTGAATTCTCTAGTGAGTCTATAAAAAACCTTTCGGGTTCTCGCGCGCGCGCGTCATCAGCAGGGCCCAGAGAGGCTGATGGGAACAGTGGCAAGCTCTGCCTTTGCTTACGTCAAATGAAAGAAAGAGCCGTTAGTCCGTCTAGAACGAAACCTCACTCCCTGGCTTGAACGTAAGTGTTATTTTAGACACAAGTCACCATTTTTCAAGGGTAGAGTCTTATAATGACGGCATCGAAGCTCGCGCGCCCCCTCCTTCCCGTTTCCTCCCCACACCCTGTCTGTACCTACTCAATGCCCTGTACTGTGAAAACCCCTCTGTGTCAAATCTATTTTTACACCCAACCACTACCCCTTTTCTATTTTTAGGGATAAAATCTGCAGCCGGGTCTCAGACTAGACGTAACATACTAAATGTAAATCCAGGACACTGAAATTAGTATGAAATGTTAAATTAGGTATTTTTACATAAGACAGAAGGTTATTTAAGGCAAACATGAAAGGAGGGTGGTTAGACGGGGTGGATAGTTGGGCTTATAATGCAAATGTCTATCAACCTAAAGGTTGCACGTTCCAATATCATCATGGGGAAATATAGCTTTTTAGCTAATTAGCAACTACTTACTACTTTTTAGCTACTTGGCATGTTAGCTAACCCTTCCCCTAACCTTAACCCTATTAACTTCTTGGATATAGGGGGCGCTCTTTTAATTTATGAATAAAGAAACGTGCCCGTTTTAAGTGCAATATTTTGTCACGAAAAGATGCTCGACTATGCATATAATTGGCAGCTTTGGAAAGAAAACACTCTAAGGTTTCCAAAACTGCAAAGATATTATCTGTGAGTGCCACAGAACTCATGCTACAGGCAAAACCAAGATAATACTTCAACCAGGAAATGGGCAGAATTTTCGAAGCTCTGTTTTCTATTGTCTCCTTATATGGCTGTGAATGCGCCGGGAATGAGCCTGCCCTTCCTATCGTTTCTCCAAGGTGTCTGCAGCATTGTGACGTATTTGTAGGCATATCATTGGAAGATTGGCCATAAGAGACTACATTTTCCAGGGGTCCGCCCCGTGTCCTTTGTCTAATTTGGTGCGTAATCTACAAGCTGCACGCAGTCATCCAGTGATTGAGAGGAGAGAGAAGGCTTTCAACAAACGATATATCATGAAGAGATATGTGAAAAACACCTTGAGGATTGATTCTAAACAACGTTTACCATGTTTCAGTCGATATTATGGAGTTAATTTGAAAAAAAGTTTGGCGTTTTGAAGACTGAATTTTCTTTTTCTTTTGGTAGCCAAACGTGACTCACCAAATGGAGAAATTTCTCCTAAACAAATCATCTTTCAGGAAAAACTGAGCATTTGCTATCTAACTGAGAGTCTCCTCATTGAAAACTTCTGAAGTTCTTCAAAGGTAATGATTTTATTTGAATGATTTTCTGGTTTTTGTGAAAATGTTGTCTGCTGATGCTGACGCTAAATGCTACGCTAGCCGCGCTAGCTGTTACACAAATGCTTATTTTGCAATGGTTGAGAAGCATATTTTGAAAATCTGAGATGACAGTGTTGTTAACAAAAGGCTAAGCTTGAGAGCTAGCATATTAATTTCATTTCATTTGCGATTTTCATGAATAGCTAACGTTGTGTTATGCTAATGAGCTGCGGGGATAATTACACTCCTGGATACAGGTTTTTTTCGTAGCTAAAAATGACGCACCAAACGGAGCGATTTCTCCTAAACAAATAATCTTTCAGGAAAAACTGAGCATTTGCTATCTAACTGAGAGTCTCCTCATTGAAAACATCTGAAGTTCTTCAAAGGTATTGATTTTATTTGAATGATTTTCTGGTTTTTGTGAAAATGTTGCCTGCTAACGCTAACTGCTACGCTAGGTGCGCTAGCTGTTACACAAATGCTTGTTTTGCTATGGTTGAGAAGCATATTTTGAAAATCTAAGATTACAGTGTTGTTAACAAAAGGCTAAGCTTGAGAGCTAGCATATTAATTTCATTTCATTTGCGATTTTCATGAATAGTTAACGTTGCGTTATGGTAATGAGCTTGAGGCTGTATTCACGATCCCGGATCCGGGATGGCTCGACGCAAGAAGTTAACCTAACTCCCAACCTAACCTTAACCCCTAACCCCTAGCCTAAATAACTTTAGCCACCTAGCTAACGTTAGCATTAGCCACCTAGCCAACATTAGCCATAACAAATTGTAATTCGTATCATATCATACGAATTGTAATTTGTAACATATCATATGAAATGGACGATGGACATCCACAAATTAATACATACCAATACGAAATGTAACATTGCATGGAGGGAGACAGATTTACATGTATTATTTTACATCTACCCCTATTCCAGGTTGAAAATCCCTGTACTTTGTCACAGTTATGGGTCTAATATTTAACCAGGTGATGATATGCCAAGTAGAAGTGTTATAAAGTGTTGTTCTTTTATAAGCTACAGGTATGGTGCACAAGCCCAAATATAACCACCACAAAACATTGTTGATATATTTTTTCTATACATATTTGATACACGTTTTGTGAGAATGACGCTGCAATGAATAGCAGCTGTCTTACAGGCTCCTGACCAATTATGTTTTTTTTTTTTTTTTTTTGCGCTGATCTTAACTTTTTTGGTACATAATGTTTCCGCCATCGTGGACAGGCGGAATTGCAATGTCCTGTTGCACCACAATACAGGCAACTGTTGGAGTTAAGCCTCTGTAGCCGTTGCTGAGGTGACAACCTAGCTCTGCCCCTTTGCGTAGGCACAGTAGAAAACTAGTCACTCGTTCCCGATGATTCCCGAGGGTTGTCCGGTACCTTCAAATCCTCTCGGAAATGCAGGCATCAGGGACTTCTGGGGTTCTTCGGGGGCGAACGAGCAGCCTTGGACGAACGAGTGTGGCCGAAAACAGACCTCGTCTCCCTCCTGCACTCCCGTACATCGATCCTTATTGTTAAGGCTATGAGGAAGTCGATGTCCAGGGGTAACGCCCGAGTTGCGAGCTCGTCTTTAGTCTCCTCAGATAGTCCATGAAGAAAGGTATCAAACAGAGTATCCGGGTTCCAAGTCTACTGCATAGTCTGCCACACTACGGGGTATTGACGTAATCAAAGTAGCTTTTGGGCCGCCTCTCTCCCAGACACCGGAGAATCTAATACCTTCCTCACCCCTGAAATTAAATCTTCCAAATTAAGGCAAATGGCGGATAGTTGCTCTCAAGCCGCCATAGCCCAGGAGAGCGCCCTACCAGACATTATCGTCATATGAAAGGCTATTCTCAAACAGGATGAAGGGAACAAAGAGGGCTGCAACTCAAAGATGAGGTAGCACTGGGAAAGAAACGCCCGGCAGGTTCCAGGACCCCCAAAATAGAGCTCAGGAGAAAGTAAGCAGGGTTTTCGGGAAGCCGGGGTAGGCTGTACAAAATCACTGGCAGGGGAATTACTGAGTCTGGGAGGTCTCCGTTGTGGCATGCTGCCTGATCGATAGTCCACAGAATTATTCTAGTAACGTCTTGAAATCCTGGTCATGATGTACCCAACAGCGTATGGAGACCTTCCATAAGGCTCTGATGTAGCTCTTCATGTTTTTCAATGGTGGCTGGTCCGAGTCTGCTGGGTCAGTCATGGCCAGTTCGTACGATAATGGCACAGGGCGAGACCCAGATGCGTACCCAGGAGGCAGATGGTTCTAGTCTCTGATATTTATTAAAATACAAGGGACAGGCAGAAGTTCATTAACCAGGTCAGAGTCCGAAAGGTACAGGGGAGCAGGCAGGCTCGAGGTCAGAGCAGGCTGAATGGTGAGGCAGGTGGGCTCAGTGTCAAAGCAGGCAGAACAGGTTGGAACAGGGAGAGCTAATAAACAGACTTGGAAAAACAGGACCATGGAAAAACACACGGGTATGCTTGACAAGACAAACTGGCAACGGACAACGGACAAACTGGCAACGGACAAACAGAGAACACAGACATGAAGGTCAGTGCGGAACATTTCAATAACTTTGAAAGGGGCGACGCACAATTGGCCTAGCGTCGTCCGGGTTAGGGAGGGCTTGGTCGGTAGGGATGTCCTTGTCTCATCGCACACCAGCGACTCCTGTGGCGGGCCGGGCGCAGTGTGCACTAACCAAGGTTGCCAGGTGCACGGTGTTTCCTCCAACACATTGGTGCGGCTGGCTTCCGAGTTGGATGCGCGCTGTGTTAAAAAGCAGTGCGGCTAGGTTGGGTTGTGTATCGGAGGACGCATGACTTTCAACCTTTGTCTCTCCCGAGCCCGTACGGGAGTTGTAGCGATGAGACAAGATAGTAGCTACTACAACAATTGGACACCACGAAATTGGGGAGAAAAAGGGGTAAAAACTCAACAACAAAAAAATAACTTTGAAAGTTTCTTCAAGCGCAGTCGCAAAAACTATCAAGCGCTATGATGAAACTGGCTCTCATGAGGACCGCCACAGGAAAGGAAGACCCAGAGTTACTTCTGCTGAAGAGGATAAGTTCATTAGAGTTACCAGCCTCAGACATTACAGCCCAAAAAAATGTGTCACAGAGTGCAAGTAACAGACACATCTCAACATCAACTGTTCAGATGAGGCTGCGTGTATCAGGCCTTCATAGTCAAATTGCTGCAAAGAAACCACTACTAAAGGAGACCAATAAAAAGAAGAGTCTTGCTTGGGCCAAGAAACACGAGCAAAGGACATTAGCAATGGAAATCTGTCCTTGGTTTGATGAGTCCAAATTTGAGATTTTTGTTTCCAACCGACATGTCTTTGTAAGATGCAGAGTAGGTGAAAGGAGGATCTCCACATGTGTGGTTCCCACCGTGAAGCATGGAGGTGCAACGGCTGTTGGTGGAAGAAGGTGAGGACCAAGGTGCAGCGTGGTACATGTTCATCTTTTTTATTTGAACTGAACAACAAAGAGAATGACCGAAACAGTTCTGTCTGGTGCAGACAACAAAAACAGAAAACAACTACCCACAAAACCCAGTGGGAAAAGGCTACCTAAGTATGGTTCTCAATCAGAGACATTGATAGACAGCTGCCTCCGATTGAGGACCACACCCGGCCAAACAACAAAGAAATATAAAACATAGAATGCCCACCCTAGTCACACCCTGGCCTAACCAAAATAGAGAATAAAAGCCTCTCTATGGCCAGGGCGTGACAGGAGAAGGAGGTTTGATAGTGTGGGGGTGCTTTGCTGGGGACACTGTCAGTGATGTATTTACAATTCAAGGCACAGTTAACCAGCATGGCTACCACAGCAGTCTGCAGCGATACACCATCCCATCTGGTTTGCGCTTAGTAGGACTATCATTTGTTTTTCAACAGGACAATGAACCCACACACCTCCAGGCTGTATAAAGGCTATTTGACCAAGAAGGAGAGTGATGGAGTGCTGTCTCAGATGACCTGGCTTCCACAATCACCCGACTTCAACCCGTTTGGGATGAGTTGGACTGCAGAGTGAAGGAAAAGCAGCCAACAAGTGCTCAGTATATGTGGGAACTCCTTCACGACAATTTGAAATGCATTTCAGGTGAAGCTGGTTGAGAGAATGCCAAGAATGTGTAAAGCTGTCATCAAGGCAAAGGTTGGCTACTTTAAAGAATCTAAAATATAAATATATTTTGATTTGGTTAACACTTTTTTGGTCACTACATGATTCCACATGTATTATTTCATCGTTTTGAGCTCTTCAATATTATTTGACAATTTAGAAAATAGTCAAAATAAAGAACAAAGAATGAGTAGGTGTGTCCAAACTTTTGACTTGTACTGTATATAAGCAAAAAGCCTATAACAATTGAGATGTACAAACTATGGCATAAGTGAATAAGGCGATCTATAATTTCGATTAAGACATTAATGAGCGAGCTAAGACGGACATAGTCAATATAACTACTTGTTCAGCACTTTTGAAATGTACAGCGACAGTATTCAGAACATGGGCCGTTCTTTGTGTTTTCCCTATACACCAAGTCAGAACCGTAAGATAAATAAAGGGGGTATGTAAGCAGACAATGAAAGCTCTTACAATATTCGATGCTGACATTTCTCTAAAACAGGCTATAGGCTGTTGGATGACTGTTCAAAACAGTCGGAGCTCGTTTTTTTCAAAGTTCCCAGTAGTCTTGAACTCACTGAATTCTAAGATTTCCCAGTTCCAAGTTTCCAGTTGTTTTGAACATGGCAGAAGTCATGCTGGATTGGCAGTATGGCCAATGCATTCAACCTTTTCTGGCCCATGAAGTTGCTTGTGAATATTTATCCTTTTAAACTTGGAAAAGAGATCCTTAAACCCAGGTTTGGACCACACACCCTCTCCACGGAATAGAAGACAGGGGAAGCAAAATAGTGATTGCTTTGCAACGCTTGATATTTTCAACTGGCTGCCCCTCCACCACAGGAAGCACTGAGCTAGGCTGAAAAACCTGCATTTTGGAACTGCCTTATTCAAGAAAGCAAAAAAGAGACCATGGTTTTAACTCAATAAAAATGTTTTACATTGTTTGCAAACTGATATGTGACAGGTATTAATGTCAAAATAACATGAAAAACAGGCTAAAAAACAATAATAATAAAATAAAAATCGTATCTTTTAGCTAAACAGTTGGGGCTCAAAAATGTAATCTAATCAAATTAAATCAAATCAAATCAAATGTTTTTGGTCACATATACATATTTAGCAGATGTTATTGTGGGTGTAGTGAAATACTTGTGTTCCTAGCTCCAACAGTGCGGTAGTATCTGACAATTCACAACAATACACACAAATCTAAAAGTAAAAGAATGGAATTAAGAAATGTGTGAATATTAGGATGAGTGGCATTGACCAAAATACAGTTTATATACAGTTGAAGTTGGAAGTTTACATACACCTTAGCCAAATCCATTTAAACTCAGTTTTTCACAATCCCTGACATTTAATCCTAGTAAAAATGCCCTGTTTTAGGTCAGTTAGGATCACGACTTAATTTTAAGAATGTGAAACGTCAGAATAATAGTAGAGTGATTTATTTCAGCTTTCATTCCTTTCATCAAATCAAATCAAATCAAATTTTATTTGTCACATACACATGGTTAGCAGATGTTAATGCGAGTGTAGCGAAATGCTTGTGCTTCTAGTTCCGACAATGCAGTAATAACGAACAAGTAATCTAACTAACAATTCCAAAAAACAAAACAAAAAAACTACTGTCTTATACACAGTGTAAGGGGATAAGGAATATGTACATAAGGATATATGAATGAGTGATGGTACAGAGCAGCATAGGCAAGATACAGTAGATGATATCGAGTACAGTATAACATATGAGATGAGTATGTAACAAAGTGGCATAGTTAAAGTGGCTAGTGATACATGTATTACATAAGGATGCAGTCGATGATATAGAGTCCAGTATATACGTATGCATATGAGATGAATAATGTAGGGTAAGTAACATTATATAAGGTAGCATTGTTTAAAGTGGCTAGTGATATATTTACATCATTTCCCATCAATTCCCATTATTAAAGTGGCTGGAGTTGAGTCAGTGTCATTGACATTGTGTTGGCAGCAGCCACTCAATGTTAGTGGTGGCTGTTTAACAGTCTGATGGCCTTGAGATAGAAGCTGTTTTTCAGTCTCTCGGCCCCAGCTTTGATGCACCTGTACTGACCTCGCCTTCTGGATGACAGCGGGGTGAACAGGCAGTGGCTCGGGTGGTTGATGTCCTTGATGATCTTTATGGCCTTCCTGTAGCATCGGGTGGTGTAGGTGTCCTGGAGGGCAGGTAGTTTGCCCCCGGTGATGCGTTGTGCAGACCTCACTACCCTCTGGAGAGCCTTACGGTTGAGGGCGGTGCAGTTGCCATACCAGGCGGTGATACAGCCCGCCAGGATGCTCTCGATTGTGCATCTGTAGAAGTTTGTGAGTGCTTTTGGTGACAAGCCGAATTTCTTCAGCCTCCTGAGGTTGAAGAGGCGATGCTGTCTGTGTGAGTGGACCAATTCAGTTTGTCTGTGATGTGTATGCCAAGGAACTTAACTTGCTACCCTCTCCACTACTGTTCCATCGATGTGGATAGGGGGGTGTTCCCTCTGCTGTTTCCTGAAGTCCACAATCATCTCCTTAGTTTTGTTGACGTTGAGTGTGAGGTTATTTTCCTGACACCACACTCCGAGGGCCCTCACCTCCTCCCTGTAGGCCGTCTCGTCGTTGTTGGTAATCAAGCCTACCACTGTTGTGTCGTCCGCAAACTTGATGATTGAGTTGGAGGCGTGCGTGGCCACGCAGTCGTGGGTAAACAGGGAGTACAGGAGAGGGCTCAGAACGCACCCTTGTGGGGCCCCAGTGTTGAGGATCAGCGGGGAGGAGATGTTGTTGCCTACCCTCACCACCTGGGGGCGGCCCGTCAGGAAGTCCAGTACCCAGTTGCACAGGGCGGGGTCGAGACCCAGGGTCTCGAGCTTGATGACGAGCTTGGAGGGTACTATGGTGTTGAATGCCGAGCTGTAGTCGATGAACAGCATTCTCACATAGGTATTCCTCTTGTCCAGATGGGTTAGGGCAGTGTGCAGTGTGGTTGAGATTGCATCGTCTGTGGACCTATTTGGGTGGTAAGCAAATTGGAGTGGGTCTAGGGTGTCAGGTAGGGTGGAGGTGATATGGTCCTTGACTAGTCTCTCAAAGCACTTCATGATGACGGATGTGAGTCACATTCCCAGTGGGTCAGAAGTGTACATACACTCAATTAGTATTTGGTAGCATTGCCTTTAAATTGTTTAACTTGGGTCAAACATTTCAGGTAGTCTTCCACAAGCTTCCCACAATAAGTTGGGTGAATTTTGGCCATTCCTCCTGACAGAGCTGGTGTAACTGAGTCAAGTTTGTAGGCATCCTTGCTCGCACATGCTTTTTCAGTTCTGCCCACAAATGTTCTATAGGATTGAGGTCAGGGCTTTGTGATGGCCACTCTAATACCTTGACTTTGTTGCCATTAAGCCATTTTGCCACAACTTTGGAAGTATGCTTGGGGTCATTGTCCATTTGGAAGATCCATTTGCGACCAAGCTATAACTGATGTCTTGAGATGTTGCTTCAATATATCCACATAATCATGATGCCATATATTTTGTGAAGTGTACTAGTCCCTCCTGCAACAAAGCACCCCCACAACATGATGCTGCCACCCCCGTGCTTCATGGTTGGGAGGGTGTTCTTCGTCTTGCAAGCGTCCCCATTTTTCCTCCAAACAGTTCTAATTTAGTTTCATCAGACCGGAGGACATTTGCAGTTGCAAACCGTAGTCTGGCTTTTTTGGAGCAGTGGCTTCTTCCTTGCTGAGCGGCCTTTCAGGTTATGTCGATATAGGAGTCGTTTTACTGTGGATATAGATACTTTTGTACCTGTTTCCTCCAGCATCTTCACAAGGTCCTTTGCTGTTGTTCTGGGATTGATTTTCACTTTTCGCACCAAAGTACGCTCATCTCTAGAAGACAGAACGCGTCTCCTTCCTGAGCAGTATGGCGGTTGCATGGTCCCATGGTGTTTATACTTGTGTACTATTGTTTGTACAGGTGAATGTGGTACCTTCAGGCGTTTGGAAATTGCTCCCAAGGATGAACTAGACTTGTGGAGGTCTACAATTGTTTTTCTCAGGTCGGCTGATTTCTTTTGATTTTCCCATGATGTCAAGCAAAGAGGCACTGAGTTTGAAGGTAGGCCTTGAAATGCATCCACAGCTACACCTCCAATTGACTCAAATGATGTCAATCAGAAGCTTCTAAAGCCATGACATCATTTTCTGGAATTTTCCAAGCTGTTTAAAGGCACAGTCAACTTAGTGTATGTTTACTTCTGATTTACTGGAATTGTGATGCTGTGAATTATAAGTGATGAAATAATCTGTCTGTAAACAATTGTTGGAAAAATTACTTGTGTCATGCACGAAGTAGATGTCCTAACCAACTTGCCAAAACTATAGTTTGTTAACAAGAAATTTGTGGAGTTGTTGAAAAATACGTTTTAATGACTCCAACCTAAGTGTGTGTAAACTTCCAACTTCAACTCTATATGCCCCACCTGCCTAGAAGGCCAGCATCCCCGAGTCACCTCTTCACTGTTGACGTTGAGACTGGTGTTTTGCCAGTTGAGGAGTTGTGAGGAGTCAGTTTGCTCTGTTCTGTGAAGGGAGTAGTACATCTTCAATTTCTTGACAATTACTTGCATGGAATAGCCTTCATTTCTCAGAACAAGAATAGACTGACGAGTTTCGGAAGAAAGTTATTTGTTTCTGGACATTTTGAGCCTGTAATCAAACCCACAAATGCTGATGCTCCAGATATTCTAGTCTAAAGAACGTCAGTTTTATTGCTTCTTTAATCAGAACAACAGTTTTCAGCTGTGCTAACATAATTGCAGAAGGGTTTTCTAATGATCAATTAGCCTTTTAAAATGATAAACTTGGATTAGCTAAAACAACGTGCAATTGGAACACAGGAGTGATGGTTGCTGATAATGAGCCTTTGTACGCCTATGTAGATATTCCCTAAAAAATCTGCCGTTTCCAGCTACAATAGACATTTACAACATTCACAATGTCTGCACTGTATTTCTGATCAATTTGATGATATTTTAATGGACAAAAAATTGCTTTTCTTTCAAAAACAAGGACATTTCTAAGTGATCCCAAACCTTTGAATGGTAGTGTATGCTGCTGCTACTGTTGATTATATGTCACTTCATTCCTAGTTATACAGTATTTACATATCTACCTCAATTAGATAGTACCCCTGATACCTCGTTTATATAGCCAATTTATCGTTACTCGTTGTGTATTTATAGTTACGTGTTTTACTTTTCTATTATTTCTCTATTTTCTTTCACTCTGAATTGTTGGGAAGGGCCCGTAAGTAAGCATTTCACTGTTAAACTACACCTGTAGTTAACAAAGCATGTGACGAATGAAATGTGATTTGATTTGGCATTACACACATATTTCAAAATGCTAAATGTAATGGATGTCTCAGCAGATGTGCAAAGAATTTTAAACCGGGCTGAGATCGAGCAGTGTTTATGAGACAAGGGCGGATCCCCAAGGGTTATCTACGAAAAGCTGACACAAACATGTAACATGTTTTGCTCTATGACGCTCACAAGTCATTAGAAAGGAAGGGGTCCTTCTACATAGGAGATCATAGGAAATCCAAGGACATAGTGCCTATAATATTGTAATAAGCTCACATAGTTGCTGTCACAAACGCCAAACTCCACACAGTTGTCACTAGCTAATTGTATATTAATTTCCCACTGAGACCGTTTGTCAATAAAAGTCATAAATGCAACTGTTTATGTCAAATTGTTTTGTGTTGTACTTGTATCCCTGGTTGTCCTGAAAATACAATTGTTAGGCTAAATATAAGGTCTGGGCATACAGATAATTGAAAGTCAGATAAATGAAAAGATGATTTTTGCTGGGGCCTCGGGACTGATAGGGTTAAAACTGCAACGATGTTCCTCAGTGTAGGCAATGACTTTGTCCATGTTCTTCCAATTCGTGCTTTTTTTGTTCGAAATTAATATTATGTAGGCCCAGTATAATTTCGAGGTCCACTGATGCTACTCGGGTTGACTGCGTTTCCTGACGAGTTCCCACGGTCGCCACCTACGCACGGAGGGCGCTATTAAATTATTAACAGCCTAGACTTTACGGTTGTGATGTAAAAGCGAGTTTATCACGTTCCTGCACTTTTCCGGATTACTGTACCTTGGTCTGACCTCTGCCTGTCTTTTAATATTCTACATCCTTGATATATATTTCATAATATGGATTTCTCCATTCGTGCTTCTACGCTAGAAGACTGCAAAGATATCGCGCGGATGATCTTGGTGAGCTGTCACAAATGCGCGTGTGCATGGCCGCCCCGCACGTGCTTGGAATTTGGAGACATGAATGATATATTTGCATAGAAATATTACGTCAGTATCCACAATACATAGATCGCTGCTCCTCATCATGAGAAATAAAATAATTTGTTTGCAGCTACTGTTAGGCTACATTGTATCCATTCTTTGTCTGGTAAAACAAAATAGTCTTATTCGATAATACAGTAGCCATATTTGTACAGTTCTTTTTATACAAATGTTTTTTTCAAACCTGGCCCCGTTATGTTGCCAAACGTTGTTGAACGTTGGACCAAATGCCATAAATGGAGCCAACGTGGTTCCTTGGTCTATATATCGGGGAGATGAATGTTTGTTCTATATTATGTATTTCTACCGGAACCTTCCAAAACGTGTCCTGGGGTCTATTCATTAGTCAGATTCTGTTGCAAAACGTTTGGTCTGTTGTAAAACTTTTTACAACGGCAAACGTTTACTCCAAACGCAAAACGTTTTGCAACAAAAAAAACGTGTCCCTAGTGTGAGAGTCTTTTATAAACTGGGGGATTCGAGTCCTGAATGCTGATTGGCTGACAGCCGTGGTATAACCCGTATACCACGGTTTACTGCTCTGGTTGTAACCAGTTTATATTAGCAATAAGGCACCTCGGGGTTGTGGTATATGGACAATATACCACAGCTAAGGCCTGTATCCATGCACTCACTTGTGCCTTATTAAGAATACAAGCCTTCTATGATAGTCTCAGTGCTAAATCAAAGTTATGTTTGGAATCAATAACACTAATGCCATTTTGTTAGGCCTAATGTGTATTTTATGTCCTCATGTGTCCTCAGGAACTGGCTGAATATGAGAAGGTATTGGACCAAGTGAAAGTTACACAGAAAGGTAGATTAATCCATTCCAGCTATTTAAAAAAATCCCAATTACATTTTTTGTAATTTAAATGCCATATTTTAACATACTTTTTCTTTCACTCAATGATGAGTTTACACTCTTCGAAAAAAGGTGCTATCTAGAAACAAAAAGGGTTCTTTGGCTGCCCCCATAGGAGAACCCTTTAAAGAACCCCGTTTTGGTTCCAGGTAGAATCCTTTTGGGTTCTATTTAGAACCCTTTCAGCAGAAGGTTCTACATGAAACCCCAAAAAGTTCTACCTGGAACCAAAAGGGGTTCTATCTAGAACCAAAAAGTGTTCTCCTATGGGGACAGTCGCAGAATCCTTTTGGAATCCTTTTTTTCTTAGTGTAGATCACTTTAACCCTTTCTGTTCTGTATCTTTGTCATCTCTCTCATCCAGATTTGGAGCAGGATGGGTTCATTAAAAACCCATTCTTTCATGGTATCGTCGCAGAAGTACCCGAACAACACAGGACCAAAGAGGGTGAGAGAAGAACTAACCATAGACACAGTTTCTATGTGCTGACATGACCAGGGTTGCGGTCAATTCCCTTTGAACTCCATCAATTCAGAAAGTGACTGGTAATTCAATTAATGTCTTCAAAAAGAGATTGGAGATAAATTATACTTTAAATTCATGAATTGAATTTCAAATTATTTACGAAACTGAAATAGAATGGGTCGCCACAATGCTGTTTTTGCTTTTCCCAATTCAGAAACCATGTTTCATGAACTTCCATGATTTCAGATATATTATAACATCTTCTCCATCTACCCTCCCCATCATAGTAACCAGGCTGGCTCCATATGTTAATTAGCTCTCTTTTTGTTACCTAACCATCGTCTGTCAGGGCAGACTATGCTGCTCTCTCTCTGCCCACTCATCATCTAAGGGGCTTGACATATTTTTTTTTTATGAAGCCACCAGAACAAGAACATTATGCATTCCAACAGCTGCCAGACTCTTTCCCTTCCATAACACATCTCTTTTTACACATTCAGAACAGAAGCTGCCTGCCTGGCCACCTGGTTCATTTCATTAACAGACACCTCTTCACATCTATTGCTGTGTGTGTGTGTGTGCGTGTGCGTGTGTGTGTGCGCCTGCGCACGTACCTACGCCTGGGGAGAGGTTTTTAGTTCTTCTGTGAGTGTGTGTCTGTTTGTTTGTTTGTGAGTTTTAAGTGTGTGTGGACATGTTTTTCTGTGTGTTCAGTATTACAGTATGTGCTGACACATAGACTTGACCTTAGTGTCTGCCTGCTTGCTTACCAGCAGATGGGCCGCATGTGTGCATTTGGGTCTGCCTATCTGTCCGCAAGCATGAGCAGCATGTATAAATGTATGTGTGTTTTAAGGGTGTGCGCAGTCAATATGATATATATTATTGACCTTGATACCTGTGTGTTTGTTTGCAGGCCATGCCAAGGTGGGCTACGCACTTTACTTCTATACCTACAGCTCGTGGAAAGGACGGGCCCTCTACATGGAGGACCTGTATGTGATGCCTGAGTTCAGAGGTTAGACAGCTACTTAAGGGCCCGTCTTCACAAAGCGTCTCAGAGTAGGAGTGCTGATCTAGGATCAGCGCTCCCCACCAACCCCTTTAATCATCATGATTTAAAAACTGGTTCTAGATCAGTACTCCTACTCTGAGATGCTTTGTGAATATGGGCCTTGGTCTTGACCAGTTTTGTTTTAATCAAACAAGAGAGGAGGATTCAGAATATACAGTGCCTTTGGAAAGTAATCAGACCCCTTGACCTTTCCCACATTTTGTTACGTTCCAGCCTTATTCCTCATCAATCTACTCACAATACCCCATAATGACAAAGTTAAAACAGGTTTGTTAGGGAGGTGATCAAGAACCCAATGGTCACTCTGACAGAACTCAAGAGTTCCTCTGTGGAGATGGGAAACCCTTCCGAAAGGACAACCATCTCTGCAGTACTCTTCAGTAAAAGGCACACTTCCAGGCTGAAGCCACTCCTCAGTAAAAGGCACATGACAGCCCTCTTGGAGTTTGCCAAAAGGCACCTAAAGGACTCTCGGTCCATGAGAGATGAGATTCTCTGGTCTGAATGCCAAGCGTCACGTCTAGAGGAAACCTGGCACCATTCCTACAGTGAAGCATGGTGGTTGCAGGAGCATACTGTGGGGATGTTTTTCAGCGACAGGGACTGGGAGACTAGTCAGGATCGAAGGAAAGATGAACGGAGAAAAGTACAGAGAGATCCTTGATGAAAACTTACTCGAGAACCCTCAGGACCTCAGACTGGGGTGAAGGTTTACCTTCCAACAGGACAACGACTCTAAACACACAGCCAAGACAACGCAGGAGTGGCTTCGGGAGAAGACTCTGAATGTCCTTGAGTGGCCCGGACTTGAACCCGATCGAACATCTCTAGAGAGACCTGAAAATAGCTATGCAGCAACGCTCCCCATTCAACCTGACAAAGCTTGAGAGGATCTACAGAGAAGAATGGGAGAAACTCTCCAAATAAAGGTGTGTCAAGCTTGTAGCGTCATACCCAAGAAGACTCAAGGCTGTAATTGCTGCCGAAGGTGCTTCAACAAAGTACAGAGTAAAGGGTCTGAATACTTACTGTATGTAAAAGTGATATTTCAGTTTTTTTATTTTTTATTATAAATTTGCTAACTTTTCTAAAAACATGTTTTTGCTTTGTCATTAAGGGGTATAGTGTGTAGATTGCTGAGGGGAAAAAAACGAATGAATCCATTTTAGAATAAGGCTGTAACAACATAATGTGGAAAAGGTCAAAGGGTCTGAAACCTTTCCGAATGCACTGTACGTGGAGGTCTTGCAATTCACCTATCCTGCTGTCAACTTCCTGTACATCTGTTAAACTAGTGTGACGCAACATGTGCCTGATCCACTAAGCGATTGCACAGTTTGCACCTGCTTCTCTCCCATTTCCACCAGTGTACAACAAAACAAATTCTAAAAGTAGAACTGGCCTCGCACCCAAATAAATTAGTCTAGAGGGTCTCCAGGAACAATATTTGTCAAACAGAAAAATGTGGACCGCACATTGATTTGTATTTTGCTTAATCAGTTCATTTATACCAACCGCATAAAGCCGATCAATAACCCTACGGTTCATATCTCATGCATGTCTCTCTTTTGGCATCACAGGTAAAGGTATCGGGAAGGCACTGATGAGCAAAGTAGCTCAGGTGGGTGATGTTGCCCTGTTACTTAACTTTGCCATATAATTAAACCCTCTGGCTGGGGTGTAATTGTATTGACAAAGCTTCCCCTTGAGTGCAATTGATATGTGTATGAACCTTTGCACACGTGTGTTTGTGCATAATGTGAATATGTACAGTTAAAGTCGGAAGTTGACATACACTTTAGCCAAATACATTTGAACTTAGTTTTTCACTATGTTTTTCACATAATTTTTCTGCGTCATGATACTATGTATTTTGTGAAGTGCACCAGTCCCTCCTGCAGCAAATCACCCCCACAACATGATGCTGCCACCCCCGTGTTCCTTGGCTTCCAAGCCTCCCCCTTTTCCCTCCAAACATAACGATGGTCATTATGGCCAATAGTCCTACAGTGCCTTGCGAAAGTATTCGGCCCCCTTGAACTTTGCGACCTTTTGCCACATTTCAGGCTTCAAACATAAAGATCTAAAACTGTATTTTTTTGTGAAGAATCAACAACAAGTGGGACACAATCATGAAGTGGAACGACATTTATTGGATATTTCAAACTTTTTTAACAAATCAAAAACAGAAAAATTGGGCGTGCAAAATTATTCAGCCCCCTTAAGTTAATACTTTGTAGCTCCACCTTTTGCTGCGATTACAGCTGTAAGTCGCTTGGGGTATGTCTCTATCAGTTTTGCACATCGAGAGACCGACATTTTTTCCCATTCCTCCTTGCAAAACAGCTCGAGCTCAGTGAGGTTGGATGGAGAGCATTTGTGAACAGCGGTTTTCAGTTCTTTCCACAGATTCTCGATTGGATTCAGGTCTGGACTTTGACTTGGCCATTCTAACACCTGGATATGTTTATTTTTGAACCATTCCATTGTAGATTTGGCTTTATGTTTTGGATCATTGTCTTGTTGGAAGACAAATCTCCGTCCCAGTCTCAGGTCTTTTGCAGACTCCATCAGGTTTTCTTCTCCATTCTTTTTCAGAATGGTCCTGTATTTGGCTCCATCCATCTTCCCATCAATTTGAACCATCTTCCCTGTCCCTGCTGAAGAAAAGTAGGCCCAAACCATGATGCTGCCACCACCATGTTTGACAGTGGGGATGGTATGTTCAGGGTGATGAGCTGTGTTGCTTTTACGCCAAACATAACATTTTGCATTGTTGCCAAAAAGTTCAATTTTGGTTTCATCTGACCAGAGCACCTTCTTCCACATGTTTGGTGTGTCTCCCAGGTGGCTTGTGGCAAACTTTAAACAACACTTTTTGATCATGGGCCTCTTGGCTGCATCTCTGATCAGTCTTCTCCTTGTATGAGCTGAAAGTTTAGAGGGACGGCCAGGTCTTGGTAGATTTGCAGTGGTCTGATACTCCTTCCATTTCAATATTATCGCTTGCACAGTGCTCCTTGGGATGTTTAAAGCTTGGGAAATCTTTTTGTATCCAAATCCGGCTTTAAACTTCTTCACAACAGTATCTCGGACCTGCCTGGTGTGTTCCTTGTTCTTCATGATGCTCTCTGCGCTTTTAACGGACCTCTGAGACTATCACAGTGCAGGTGCATTTATACGGAGACTTGATTACACACAGGTGGATTGTATTTATCATCATTAGTCATTTAGGTCAACATTGGATCATTCAGAGATCCTCACTGAACTTCTGGAGAGAGTTTGCTGCATAGGGGCTGAATAATTTTGCACGCCCAATTTTTCAGTTTTTGATTTGTTAAAAAAGTTAGAAATATCCAATAAATGTCGTTCCACTTCATGATTGTGTCCCACTTGTTGTTGATTCTTCACAAAAAAATACAGTTTTATATCTTTATGTTTGAAGCCTGAAATGTGGCAAAAGGTCGCAAAGTTCAAGGGGGCCGAATACTTTCGCAAGGCATTGTATTTCTGTTTCATCAGACCAGAAGACATTTCTCCGAAAACTAAGATCTTTGTCCCCATGTGCAATTGTAAACCGTTGTCTGGCTTTTTTATGGCGGCTTTGGAGCAGTGGCTTCTTCCTTGCTGAGTAGACCTTCAAGTTATGTCAATATAGGACTCGTTTTACTGTGGATATAGATACTTTTGTACCTGTTTCCTCCAGCATCTTCACAAGGTCCTTTGCTGTTGTTCTGGGATTGATTTGCTCTTTTCGCACCAAAGTACGTTCATCTCTAGGAGACAGAATGTGTCTCCTTCCTGAGCAGTATGACGGCTGCGTGGTCCCATGGTGTTTATACGTGTGTACTATTGTTTGTACAGATGAATGTGGTACCTTCAAGCATTTCAAAATTTCTCCCAAGGATGAACTAGAATGGTGGAGGTCTAAAAAAAAATTTCTGATGTCTTGGCTGATTTCTTTTGATTTTCCCATGATGTCAAGCAAAGAGGCACTGAGTTTGAAGGTAGGCCTTGAAATACATCCACAAATACACCTCCAATTGACTCAAATGATTTCAATTAGCCGATCAGAAGCTTCTAAAGCCATGACATCATTTCTGGAATTTTCCAAGCTGTTTAAAGGCACAGTCAACTTAGTGTATGTAAACTTCTGACCCACTGGAATTGTGATACAGTGAATTATAAGTGAAATAATCTGTCTGTAAACAATTGTTGGAAAAATTACTTGTGTCATGCACAAAGTAGATGTTCTAACCAACTTGCCAAAACTATAGTTTGTTAACAAGAAATGTATGTAGTGGTTGAAAAACTTGTTTTAATGACTCCAACCTAAGTGTATGTAAACTTCCGACTTCAACTGTATGTACATCTGTAGTTTATCCTGAAGCCTTTGCTTTTCTCGTGAGGCAAAGTGCAAAATATGCATGTTTCCATCCGTGTGTGCACCGCTATGTATTGCTTTTTGCTTTTGTTTGTTATTACTTATGTTTGTGACGATATTTTATCCTCAAGCTATTTTTTTCTCATTTGACTTTGACATTTTCCTCTCTCTCTCTCTCTGTCTCTCTGTCTCTCACTCTCATTCTCACTCTCACTCTCACACACACACACACACACACACACACACACACACACACACACACACACACACACACACACCCCTGTACTGTAGTTGGGCCTGGCCGCCGGCTGCACCCAGCTCAACTTCGCCGTGCTGGACTGGAACAAACCGTCTCTGGATTTCTACCTCAGCCAGGGATGTTTTGATGTGACGGCAGACATGGGGTACCACTGCATGCGCTGTGAGGGGGCAGCGCTGGAACAACTGGCCCAGGGGGACACTTAAACACCACCCGCCCCCCACTGGGTTGACGTCTGACCATTGCAATACTGAGGTCAACCTAGAACATATGCAGGGATAAAGAACCAACTCAAAGCCCCTGTTACAATACTTAAAAAATGCACTTTTCCTTCTTCTTTTCCTTTCCAGTAGTAAAGTAGTCACTGATTTAATATGATTGAATAGGTGAACATTAGGGAATTATTTGCATAGCTCTCATTAATCTACTAATATCAGATCAGTGATTACCTTTAACAAAACGAGGAAGACAGGATGTATTTTCAAAGTGTTGGAACGATGCCAATGCAATGCAAAAAGGTTGTAGCTGAACTAACAGTTCACCAACTATCTTATAGTTGTTGACATTAGTTGTGTGAACAGTAATGTGGTGTTTACCTGTGACCCCATAGCACCTTTCCCTGCTTTCTAAGCTAAGGTAAGAGACACCCATTGATAGTATGTGAGAAATCTGGTGAAACGGGAACCTATACAATACTATAAAATCACATGAGAGCTTGGGACTATAAGGTTCTACCGTATGTGCATTTTTGTCAACATTTTGTCATTGAAATAACCATGTTCTTTCTGTTCAAAGTACTCATAATTCCCCAATTCCTGTTGTTAAGTTCAAATGAAATACAAGATAAAAATGTCTGACCAGTGGGTTTTGAAATTTAAAGCCAATTATCTCAGAATCATCTTTTTTTCCAGATATAACCTTATAGTCCCAAGCTCTCCACCTGTCAATTGATGATTATAACTACTGTATAATTGTTGTTGTGATGAAGCACAATGTGATTTTTTTCAACTGATTCCTGTTTCACCTTCAACAGGATTGAATGCCTGTTTAAGTTACTTGATTAGCTTCTGCAAGCTCAGACTGTTGCTTTAAGCAAATATGACAAACCAAGGCTTGTAAATTTGCGATAGTGATTCAGGAAAATTAAAAAAAAAAAAAAGATTTCTTTAAATGAAAATATGTTTGATCTGAATTTTTATTTTTTTTAAATCTCAAGATTATTAGATGGTGGGCAATAACACTAAGAAAAAGGCAATTAAATTTGGCATTAGCTTATAGTTCTATTTGTGGCATTTTCCATCAACAATACATTACAATATGTTATTCACCATCAACCTATAAACTAAGCAAAAACAATCAAGCAAAGCAATTACATTAAATATGCTGATTAATCTACAATAGATCAAAGACCAATCTTACCAGCAATTAAATTAACGTACCATATAAGATAATACTCTGGATATGTATTGCATACAGTCTCTTTATGTCTATTGTAAATCACAACTTAGAGAGCTGTCAAGTGTAGAGCAACGATGATGTTGTGGACTGGGCAGATACAGGGTCAAGTCTGTCTGTAAAACTGACATTGGTGTGTGTGTGTTTTCTTTACATTTTAAATGATGGCTTGTCCACTTTCTCTCACGTCCACTTTATAGAGCACCGTTAGAGTCATTGGTAGGTGTATAACTCCTCGATAAAGGTAGCACTTTGTGGTATTTGTTGTCCAGCAGCCAAATAGTTTGTCAGAAGCAAAAACTACAAAGAGTTACATGAGTTGAAGTCCATAGTTTACAGTGTTGCTATTAGATTTCTTTTTTTTTGGGTGTTTTAAACAAAAGCTTAATTAACTTAATCCCACTACTGTTGTTGCTATGTAAAACAGTCAACCTTTTACACTTCGAAATCACTGTAAGAACCTTGTTTTTTGTGTAATCACACTTCTTGTTGCATTGAAGATGACATTATAGGCTACTTGTTGTGTATGTTACACACTGTGGAATAAAGTGATGTGCCAATACAGTGGTGTGCTCCTATTATTTTATCATTCAATATATTCCCTTGAACCAACCAGCTATTGATAAATATACAACTGACATAAAATGTTGTCATCGTGGAAATAATGACATTTGGCTATTCTGTACAATAGGCTATTTTGCTAGAATAGCCACAATTTGGCTATATCTTCTAGTAGAATGGGCTGCTTACATTAGATCCTGTGGTAGGTAGGGTACTTGTACTCTCTCTCTCTCTGTAGTTCCATTGATAGATGGGTCATTCCTAGAATCTTCAGGACTTGGATTGAAATAGGTTCAGGTACTAATTTTGCGTGCCGGTACTGTTTATATTTAGGTGCAGGAGCTCCACAATAGTTTTGAGCTAATATTTTAAAAGATGTGCTGGTACTCCGCTAGTCAAGCACTGACTATCTTGTGCCTTTTGGACTTATGGAAGTAGACATTTTTACTTTTTGTGTATTATATGGGAAAAAGGGCATTTGACTTTCAGAAACAAATATTGGTCGAGCTCAGGCACTTAAATCCACATTTTCCACCTCTGTCAGGCACATAATCCTAACAGGGTGGAAATGTGGAGCCTAAATAAGCCATAGCTTTGTGGGTAATTGAGAATCAGCTAGCATAATGGTAAACAATTGAAGAGGATTTTAACTTTTATATCAAACTTTTTTTTAAAATTTGTATTATGTGATTAATTGTCTCTATACTTTTTCCAAAGAGGGTGGAGACAAAAATACAAACATCATGGCATATTGGGTCGTCACTAGGTTCCACAATGGCAAAGTCATAATTAATGGCGAAACCCTGCCTACTTCTACAATTTATCTTCTTCAAATTTGATTTTAATCCTAACCTTAATCACACTGCTAATCACATCTGGAGGAAACCTGGCATCATACCTACGGTGAAGCATGGTGGTGGCAACCACATGCTGTGGGGATGTTTTTTAGTGGCAGGGACTGGGAGACTTATCAGGATCGAGGCAAAGAAGAACAGAGCCAAGTACAGAGAGATCCTTGATGAAAACCTGCTCCAGAGCCCTCAGGACCTCAGACTGGGGGGATGGTTCACCTTCCAACAGGACAACGACCCTAAACACACAACAAAGACAACACAGGAGTGACTTTAGGACAAGTCTCTGAATGTCCTTGAGTAGCCCAGCCAGAGCCTGGACTTTAACCTGATTAAACATCTCTGGAGAAACCTGAAAATAGCTGTGCAGCGACGCTCCACGTCCAACCTTACAGAGCTTGAGAGGATCTTCATAGAAGAATAGGAGAAACTCCACAAGTACAGGTAGGTCAAGCTTGTAGCGTCATACCCAAGAAGACTCGAGGCTGTAATGTATGTGATATATTTTGCTTTGTCATTATTGGGTATTGTGTGTAAATTGATGAGACAATTTTTTTTAAGCCATTTTAGAATAAGGCTGTAACAAATGTGGAAAAAGTCAAGGGGTCTAAATACTTTCCGAATGCACTGTATCTGATTTTGACTTTCTGGCTCAGGGATCTAGTGGAAACCATGTCATTGTGGAAAGGGGTTGTTTTGTTAAAGGATCATTACTATAAACTAACAGGGTGGAAAGAGATACCAGGGACACACAAAAAAATTAAATAAAGTAATAATATAAATACAATACTCATGAAGTGTTTTATTGTTGAGAGAGATTTTAACTAAGACTATAAAATCATGAAGAAAGATATGCTATATTTTAATTTATGGATTATATTTCTTGTAGAAGTTGACGAATAACACCAGGCGACATGGCAAAATAGCCAAAAAGCATACATTTCCATTGAGATCCATATCTTTAGGTTTTATTTTAAATGACACCTAACTTTATATTTCAAGCCTTTTGTAATCCACATGTTACACTAAATAAGAGGTGATCTTCCTGGGGACAGAGAAGGCACATGACAATTGGGTGTGACCCCATTTAGTTTTGACCATGTTATATACGAACAATCATTGGATGCTTTGAGTGTGATCCAGGTCATGCGGTGCCTGTGCGTAGCGCTCTGTCTTGCACAATGGGCCTTGCCCTATACACCAGAGCCACCTTGTGGACACTAATGAATTAGTTCAGTCCAAATAGATTCTAGTAGCCAAGGCTACAGTTCTGTTTTGATTTGTGCAATGGAGCAAATATAGTGTGACTAATGCTTTAATATCTACTTAGTGGCTTTGGGGAGTGGATCCAAATTGTGGGCTGAAGGCTTTGCATTCGTGCGTCTGGCACATGACCGGTGCATTAAACTGAAAACCACTTCTTGGAGAAGAAACGCTGATGCGGCAGAGTGAGTGCATCATACGCGGTACTGTATGTCAACGCCAGATATGACCCCGCTGCAAAGGCGGTGGGAAGACAAGGAAGTTGACTCAACGAATCAAGTGGCAGAAGGATGCAATCATAGTGGATGTAAACTAGTCGACAAGTTTATTTGCAACACTTGCTGCAAATTTCTCAACATTGCGCATTTGGCTACGACCTGCAAGGCAGACAGTCCAAGATATTTCGTCTGTTTAAATTAGTTGATTAAAGCAACAGTATTGTCTATTTAGTTGCTGTTTTGAAACCCATGCAATTATTTCATATTTCACATGATTTCCACTTTTATCAATAGGGCTATTGAGCTCTCCTTTGTACTGCGGCCGGTAGCACTTGCACGCCTTGCCAAAATAATGTGAGCATTTGGATTGTATTTCACAAAAAAAGGTAAACGTGTCGCTGTAATGAAGTTAATATGAACATTTCGAATAGTCTGCAATGGTAACCGGGGAATGTGGAACAACCATGCATCAAATTCTGCGGAGGAGAAAAGTGCGCAAACTTCGCTTCGTCTGGGTATTCATGGCCATGGTGGCTCTGTCGCTCTCCGCTTGCAGCGCAATGTTTACGGCGTGGACCTGGAGACAGACGCGAGACCTGTCACAGTCATTAAAAACTCTGCACGACCGATTGGAGCAGGTAAGTAGTAGAGCTAAGTAACAATGTAACAATTTTACGAATGCACTTTGCATTGAATGCCTTGCATACTGTCACCAGATATTTTTTTCCATAAAAACTATTTGGAGCTGTTGAAATGACTATTACGCAACGTCTTTGTGTCTGTTGACTAGTAGTTACAGAAACCTTCGTAGGGGACTATGGAAAATGAAAAGCCACTTTTAGCCCCCCCCCCCCTCTTCCCCCATCCTGTGGCGTTAAATTGTACACACATAGCGGGCCTCTTCACTGCTGGTGTCCTGCGGATTCTGTAACAGCGGCCGTTTTATTGCTTACCAATAAGTGTACTCAAGCCGTAGAGTTATTGCTTATTCTGCGTCCACAGTCTCTCTGCCAAGTTTAATCGTTCTAACCGCCAGTTGTGTTCCAATTTACTGGAATCCCATGACTTCTTGGCTCGAGAGCGCATTATAGCCAACTGACTTGACACTGAAGGATTGAGCTGCGTAAAACAGAGAAGGCCTAAATGATTTGCAACATGTAAAGCCCACTTATTGCAGGTAGGCTAGGCTTCAACCAGTGGAATGTTCTGCAGTCCTAAGGGGATGTGAAGTGATGCTTTCTAAGGCATATTACACTGTAATGCACCCTGTATTAGATTGTAACAATGCACTCCGCACTGGACTTTTAACATGAGTTGCTGGTCTTTTCATTCATTCAAAACTCATCCTGATTGATAATACATTATGCGTGCCCAGCCTTAGATAGCCTGCTTATGCACTTAATATAACTTATGGTGGGGTTGACAGTAACAGTGACCTGCTCCTGCCCATCTGTCAATGAGCCTGCCCGGGACAGTTCAGGTCCCTAATAAACCAAACCTCCAGTCCAGGCAGACTACCTCAGTAGGCACTATATCAAAACAACCCCGTAGGCTGCACTGCCCAGCACACAGAAACAGTAGCTGTATATTGAAACCTACTTCCATCCTCCCCCTCCTTCGCTCTCTCTAATTCAAGCAATAGGGCCCCTTTGGCATATATATACGGTAGGCCCCAGTACTTCAGAAAGTACTGGTTCAACTTTGCCGGCTTGACACATTTCAGTACATTGTTTTTTTCTTCCTGCTTCTCAGTCTCAGCAGGGGAGTTAGGAAATGTGAGGAATGTGCGGCACTAAAAACACGCATTTGGTGTCGCAAACCGGTTTAGGAGGAAGTGGTTGACATATTCTAAGCCTTGGCATTGCACTGGCATACTGACACACACTTGGAGGCTGTTTGTTTACATGTTTTTGCTGAAATCTTCTGTCTGTGTAAATATGCAGCAGGAGCCAATTTGACAACCTTCATAATAAACTCAACGGTCTCTCCTCTCCCTTTTCTCCCTTTCTTTCTTGTCTTGTCTGCCTGTCCTGTCTGTCCCCCCCCCTCTCCCTCTCTCTCTCTCTCCTCTCTCCCTCTCTC
>NC_034182.2:27741277-27753777 GCF_002021735.2 Oncorhynchus kisutch
CTCTCTCTCTCTCTCTATCCCTCTCTCTCTCTCTCTCCTCTCTCTCTCTCTCTCTCTCTCTCTCTCTCCCTCCCACCTCTCTCCCTCCCTCCCTCCCTCTCCCCCTCTCTCTCTCTCTCTCTCTCTCTCTCTCTCCTTCTCTGCAACAGGTGAATACTCAGCGGAAGGCCATTGTCCAACTCATCATGGAGAAGAGAGATTTGCTGGTGGGCCAAAGGGTGAAGAGAGATGGTACATGCTTGTGTGCCTGCATGCTGGTGTGTGTGTGTGTGTTGTGTGTGTGTGCTTGCCAGTAAAAAAGGATTCATATAGCACTACACATCAATTACACTCTACCGCAGTCAATGCCTCTTTCTCTGCCTCCCCATCATCATACATGCAATACATAATCAACAATAACCAAATGGTCACAATAGATCAGTGATGATAGATCCCATCAATGGTGCTCTGCTCTGTTTTTTTATGGAGCAGCACAGGATTTAACTACAGGGGAATCTTGGCTGAATGGCACCTTGGTTAAGCCCCATGGGCACTCGCTGCCTGCTGCTAAAAGTTGACACAGGAAACAGTAGGCAGCTGGGTGACTGATGCAGAAATTACAGGTCTGCTTTAGACTGAAGAGAACCCAGAGAAACCATCTGGCACGAGGAGGGAGACCACGTTGCACGCTTCAGGGACCTAAAGTGATCTTTCCCCCGATGAGACTGACAATAGCTATGATTTGTTGAGAAAGATTGAGCAGATTGGCAATTTTTTTGATGATTAAGCATTGGATTATATATAGGCTGTAGTACCTACATGTTTCAAGCAGACCACCATAGTCCCTGTGCCCAAGAATGCCAAGGTAACCGACCCGTCTAAATGACTATTGCCCTGTAGCCATGAAACCCTTTGAAAGGCTGTTCCTGGCTCACATCAGCACCATCATCCCAGACACCATGGGCGTACTCCAATTCCCATACCGCCCCAATAGATCCAAAGAGGACACAATCTCTATCGCACTCCACACTGCCCTTTCCCACCTGGGCAAGAGGCACACCTGTGTGAGAATGCTGTTCATTGACTACAGCTCAGCGTTCAACACCATGGTGCCCTACAAGCTCATCACTAAGCTAAGGACCCTGGTACTGAACACCTCCCTCTGCAACTGGATCCTGGAATTCCTGATGGGCTGCCCCCAGGTGGTGAGGGGAGTCAACAACACATCCGCCACACTGACCCTCAACACCGGGGCCCCTAAGGGTTGAGTGCTTAGTTTCCTCCTGTACCCCCAGTTCACTTAGAACTTGCATGACCACACAAGACTCCAACAGCATCCTTAAGTTTGCCAACGACATGACGGTGGTAGGCCTGATCACCGACAACGATGAGACAGCCTATAGGGAGGTGGTCAACTAGCGGAAGTACCGGTTAGTTAAATAGTTAGCCAAACAGCTACCAAGGCTATCTGCACTGACCCTTTCTGGACTAACCTTTTTGACTAATCACGTACACTGCTGCTACTGTTTACGATAGGTGACTTTATTCCTAGTTATACAGTATTTACATATCTACCTAAATTACCTAGTACCCCTGCACATCGACTTAGTACTGGTACCCCGTGTATATAGCCAATTTATCATTACTCATTGTGTATTAATTATTACTTTTATTATTACGTTTTTTACTTTTCTATTATTTCTAAAAAATAATATCTCTCTGCATTGTTGGGAAGGGCCCGAAAGTAAGTAGTTCACTGTTAGACTACACCTGTTGTTTACAAAGCATGTGGCTAATAAAATGTGATTTGGTAACATTTGATTTGAGACTAGGCAGTGCACACGTCATCTCTGTGCATCGGGAAATAATTCTGAGGATGGACAATAGTGAACCTGGGTTGAAAATCACTAGGAGGAGACTGCTCAAGACTCGAGAGTTGATGGTTTCTGAAATATCATGTGGGTTAGCTAGACTCATATCCCTGGGCATGTGTGCCAAATTCTATCACTCTTGAGTGAAACGGATCAAGAGATATCAACACATGCAGGTTATAGTGCCACTGTGAGGTCGATATGTTCCTGCATATGTTGAGTCTTGACAGTGTTTGCAACGTGTCCCAAATTTTGTTACAATACGAATATCCTTGACTGATTTATATGCATTTATGTGCCAGACCACGCCCACGTGAATGTTTATTGGTCAATGTTGTTTTCGGTAATAGTGTTGCGTTGAGAGACCTTTGTCCATTTTGCAAGAAGACAAAGGTAGCCTAGTAGTAGCCTTGTGCAGGAATATATGATGACACTCTTATTCAAAACAAAAAAGCTGGCAGCGAAATATAATAGAAATATGTGATAACCTGTTGTTAGTTAGAAGAGTAAAAATCCTCACCTTTTCTGGCTGTGATGGTTTCATATTTGCGAAATAGTACTGAATAGAACTGATATGCAGCCAGGACACTTCAATTGTAAATAACCTCAATAAGAAACAGTATTGTTGCTTTGATCACATCAGAAGATATCCTCCTCACAATCTCCAAAATACAACAGCCATAGGACAACTTTGTTTGGACGTTGTAAAGGACCATTCGGCCGAACCTGAAGAGATATAGCTCGCTAACATCCTCCTTTTCCACGTGAAAAAAATAATGTGGACAGAGACTTGCTAGCTACAGCAACTAGCTAGCTGAGATTTTCTACAAGGAATCTGCTTCCTGAAAAAAAAAGCTTCTCCCAAGTGGGTGTGATACCTACTCCCATTTTCTGCTGCACTGCTGGTGCAGTGGCAATCTTTACCAAGGAACACCTTCGGTGCTCGGTTGTCTCCACCAAGTCTGTCCCCAAACAATTTGATTTGCTGGTTTTAAGCATTAAACTTTCAAATAGGTCTTTGTTGACTGTTGCTGGGTGTTATCGTCCACCATCAGCACCGGCCTGTACCGTAAATGCCCTAAGCTCTCTCCTGGCCCCTTATACTAAGTCTGAATTTGTCCTGCTAGGTAACCTAAACGGGGACATGCTTAAACCACCTGACCAAGTCCTAAAGCAATGGGATTCCTTACATCTTTCTCAGATTATTACCAATCCCACAAGGTAGGACTCCAAACACCCAGAAAAGGCTACTCTCCTTGATGTTATCATCACAAATAATCCTGATAGGTATCAGTCTGGTGTTTTCTGTAAATACCTTAGTGATCACTGTTTTACAGCCTGTGTTCGTAATGGCCACTCAGTGAAATGACCTGTCGTGATTTGTCATAGACGCTTGCTTAAAAACTTGAATGAGCAAGCCTTCCTTAATTACCTGGTCCCTGTAAATTGGTATAGAATCAGCTTGATCCCGTCTGTTGAAGATGCTTAGACCTTCTTTTTAAAATATTTTCAGTGGTATTGTTACAAACACATCCCCATAAAGAAAATGAGAATTAAAAACAGGTTCAGCCCCTGGTTCGACCGTGATCTTGCAGAGTTACTCCACCTCAAGAATTCCATTTGGCGAAAGGCTCACCACACGCATACTCAGGCTGACTGGCTCTCGTTCAGGCAAATGAGAAATAAGTGCACTCAGGCTATCCGGAAGGCCAAAGTTAGTTACATTAAGGAGCAGTTCTCTCTCTGTGGGTCTAACCCCAAGAAGTTCTGGATAATGGTTAAAGACCTGGAGAATAAACCCTTTTCCTCACAGCTGCCCATGCCCCTTAATGTTGAGGATGTGGTTGGAGCACATGGCTGAGCTCTTTAATCACCAGTTCATTAAGTCAGGATTCCTATTTGACTCAGCCATGCCTCCTTGCCCGTCCAACATTTCCTCATCTCCCAGACCTTCTAATGCAAGTACCCCAGATGCTCCTCCCTCTTTTTCCCCTGCCCCGCTACAGGCGGTCACTGAGTCCGAGGAGCTCCTTCAACTTGACGACAAAAAAAAACATCTTGGTCAGATGGTTTAGACCCTTTCTTCTTTAAGGTTGCTGCTCCTATCATTGCCAAATCTATCTCTGACCTTTTTAACCCGTCTCTCCTCTCTGGGAAGGTTTCTATTGCTTGGAAGGCAGCCACGGTGCATCCTTTATTTAAAGGGGGTGATCAAGCTGATCCTAAATGTTCTAGGATCAATTTCTATTTTGCCCTGTTCATCAAAGTGTTGTAAAAACTTGTCAATAATCAACTGACTGGCTTTCTTGATGTCTATAGTATTCACTTTGGTATGCAATCTGGTTAACGCTCAGATTATGGATGTGTCACTGCAACCTTAAAGGTCCTAAATGATGTCACCATTGCCCTTGATTCTGAGCAAATGTTATGCTGCTATTTTTATTGACTTGGCCAAAGCTTTTGATACGGCAGACCATTCCATTCTAGTGGGCCAGCGAAGGAGTATTGGTGTCTCTAAGGGGTCTTTGGCCTGGTTTGCTAACTACCTCTCTCAAAGAGTGCAGTGTATAAAGTCAGAACATCTGCTGTCTCAGCCACTGCCTGTCCCCAAGGGAGTACCCCAAGGCTCGATCCTAGGCCCAACACTCTTCTCAATTTACATCAACAACATAGCACAGGCAGTAGGAATCTCACTCATCCATTTATATGCAGATGATACAGTCTTATACTCAGCTGGCCCCTCCCTGGATTTTGTGTTAAACATTCTATAACAAAGCTTTATTAGTGTCCAACAAGCTTTCTCTGCCTTAACCTTGTTCTGAACACTTCCAAATCAAAGGTCATGTGGTTTGGTAAGAAGAATTCCCCTCTCCCCACAGGTGTGATTACTACCTCTGTGGGTTTAGAGCTTGAGGTAGTCACCTCATACAAGTACTTGGGAGTATGGCTAGACGATACACTGTCCTTCTCTTAGCACATATCAAAGCTGCAGGCTAAAGTTAAATCTAGACTTCGTTTCCTTTATTGTGATCGCTCCTCTTTCACCCCAGCTGCCAAACTAACTCTGATTCAGATGACCATCCTAACCATGCTAGATTACGGAGACGTAATTTATAGATCGGCAGGTAAGGCTGCTCTCGAGCCGATAGATGTTCTTTACCATTTGGCCATCAGATTTGCCATCAATGCTCCTTATAGGACACATCACATCAATCTATACTCCTCTGTAAACTGGTCATCTCTGTTTACCTGTCGCAAGACCCACTGGTTGATGCTTATTTATAAAACCCTCTTAGGCCTCACTCCCTACTATCTGAGACATCTACTGTAGCCCTCATTCCAAATACAACACCCGTTCTGCCAGTTACATTCTGTTAAAGGTCCCCAAAGCACACACTTCCCTGGGTCTCTCGTCTTTTCAGTTCGCTGCAGCTAGCGACTGGAAAGAGCTGCAAATAACACTCCACATGATGAATGGCCTCTATTCACATTACAGTTAAATGTGAACTGCATAATCAAAAAACAGTATCGCTTGAGGCTTACCCACAGAAAATCCTAATGCTATGGGGTCACCCACCTGCTAGTAATTTCAGCAGGGGCACAATTTTCCTAAGCTAAGCGGCCCCCCCTAGTGTTCAATGTTTGCCACTCTTTTTCCCCCACAACATATCCTACAGTGAACTGATCCTGCAGTGAATATATACTGTGTGTGTGTGTGTGTGTGTGTGTGTGCAGCCAGTATCAAGGCCTGGAATCACTCCCTGTAGGCCTGATACTGGAGCTAAAACAAACCTCTGGTGAACAACGAGGCCTGTCTCACCCCCTCTCTCCCTCTCTCCCCCAGTTTTCGAGATGGATTTTATTTATTGTATTTATTTGAACGGTGGCCATGGCTGTTGCTCTTGCCTGTTTCTCCTGACAGGGCCTTCACAGCTCATTTGGGTCATAGAACAGCCAAAGGTCTCTCTCCCTCTCTCTTTTGCTCTATCTTTCCCCCCTCTCTCTATCTCTCTCTCCCTAACTGTCTTCTGTCTCTCACATTCTCTCTCTCTCTCCCTCTATCTATCCCTATCCTCCCTTTCTCTCCTATTCTCTCTTAATTGACTGTGTTTCAGTTGACTGGACCCAGCTGGCACAGAAAGTAGAGAGAGACAGAGACAAAAGTAGGCTAAAAAACAGGAAGTAAAAAAAGACTGATATCCTAGCAGAGTAGAGCAGAGCCGGAGTAGAGGAGAAAGGAAATCCTTCTCCATCTGTTAGAGCCGTTTGAGTATTCAGGTGGTGGATAAACAACCACAAATGAATACATTATGGTTTCTACGACACACACCACAGCTGTGACAAATGAAGGAAAACAAAAACCCCTCTGAATTTTTCTCGTCTGTCATATTAACTAATTCGTTCTTCCTTCTTCCCTTTGCAAGGGGGAACTGGAAAAGGGAAGAATGGACATGGAAAGAAAGTGGCTTCTCAGTTTGAGAGTAAGTGACTTGGCATAGTGTTATAATGTAGCATCTGTTGAAGTGGTTTGGATTGAATAACAGTTCTAAAATCCTAATTCCCCTTTCCCTCTCTCTCTCTTTCCACCAGTAACCAAAGAGTCTGTTCAGAAAGGTAAGCTTCATAAACGTGGATGATGACATTTATGATGGAAAAGTCTTCTGCATTTCTGGAATTGGTTTCGTAAGATCTCTGTCCCCGATGAGTGTTACAAACTGTAATAAATCATCCCTACACATACAAACCTACAGTATAAAGAAAGAGAAAATAATATGTTGTTATATTTACGCGTGCACCGGTTCCTCCCTTTCAGTGCTTTAAATGTGTGTGTCTGTGTTTCAGTGGGAGAGGACGGCTTGATAAAAGGATGGACGGACTCCGAGCACTTGAATATGAGCAAGGCGGTGAAGTACAATGCAGACAGAGGCATCTTCACAGTTGAGAGAACGGGAGTCTACTTCCTGTACTGTCAGGTGAGCCTCTGGGAGTTGTAGTCCTTGGTCCACCTGGACGGAACTACACCTGTCAAACAACACAGGCTTAATCAAACGCTGATTGACCCCTGTTGTTCTGCTCTCTGCTTCTTCTTCCTTCATTTTCTCCATCTCTATCTCACAGGTGTTGTTCAATGAGAACCAGTCTCAGCTGGTGAAGCTGGACGTGGCGGTGGTGAGGGGGAGCCAGCGGCTTCAGAGGTTACAGTGCATGGAGGGCTACGGGACTACGCCTGCAGCCGGATCACACCAGTTCCACTTCCTCAAACCCTGCCAGGTGTCCGGCCTGCTGCGGCTGGAGAAGGGGGTGGAGCTAAAAGCCATCACAGGCCCCGCTTTCAACCTCCACATCACGGGAAAGCATTACTTCGGTCTCTTTAAGGTCAACTGAGCTACAGGAGAGGATGGGCATTTTAAAAGGAAGGAGGAGAAACCTGTTTTAAAGGAAGTGTTTTGTCTTATTCCGACCTGTATCGAAGAGACACACCAATGTGATATTTCCGGATTCGTTTTTATTGTGAAATCTGGACCAATGATCTGAATCGTTGGAATAACTATGAATCATGTTACCTATAGACACTCTGTATGATACCTTTTCAAAGACAGAAACTACAAGGAAGAAAGTGAAACTATATTATGCACTTCTGGACTCTCCAAGAGTTTCTACCCCTGCTTCTTTGAAGATTTAAAACGAATGGAATATTCTCTGATGGAGCTCTTTTGGAGCACAACACATCCACCTGACTCTTCTTTCACCGTGACTTGGCCTGAAGACTGCGGGTGCACCTCTCTGAGGAGCTACGCTGGTGGACTACTGAATGAGAAGGATTTTGGATAATGAGCTCTACAACTCTTGTCTCTTTTCCATTGTAATCCTAGCTTAGGTTATTTCAGTAGCTTGGAGATAATATAAGCAGCCCAACCCCCCCCCACCCCATTCAGAACAGCCTCAGTTCGTCAGGGCATGAACTATACAATGTGTCAAAAGTTTTCCACACGGATGTTGGCCCATGTTGACTCCAATGCTTCCCACAGTTGTGTCAAGTTTGCTGGATGTCGTTTGGGTGGTGGACTGTTCTTGATACACATAGGAATGTGTTGAGCGTGAAAAACCCAGAAGCGTTTCAGTTCTTGGCCCCTGTTCAAAGGCACATAAATCTATTGTCTTGCCCGTTCACCCTCTGAATGGTGCACATACACAATTCCTGTCTCAATTGTCTCAAAGCTTAAAAATCCTTCTTTACCCGGTCTCCTACCCTTCACCCCTTCATCTACACTGGTTGACGGGGATTTAACAAGTGACATCAATAAGGGTAGGGATCATAGCTTTTTTATGTCATGGAAGGAGCAGGTGTTCTTAATGTTTTGTGCACTCAGTGTTTATCATCTTACCGAAAGAATGCATCTCAATCTGCTAATATTATAGGCCTATCGTATATAATTTTCAGATGCAAATATTGTTCTGTTCACATTCAACTAAACAGCGATGCGCACCTTGGCTCAAGCCTAAAAACCGCCATCAAAAGTCCATTATAGTGCACTGTGCTATGAGACGCATTGGATTGAACCTTGACCTGTATGTGAAAATAAGGGTCAACCTGTGGAGATATTTCATGGTGGAAATAGAAATGATTTTGTATATTATATTCACAATACTTGTACTCATTCCAAAGCGCTCTTACGTGCCATTTGCAGCAGTATGTTTTGAATACAGACAGTACAAACAAAGTATTTCTATCAGGTGGTTTGGTTTAATGTTTCACCACTCCTACTCTGGTTTATAAGTAGTATGTGGGGGACCACATTGGTTTCTGCTCAGCAATTTCCACACATGCACGCACACACGTATGCAAACACACACACACACACACACACACAGCAAAAGTCAAGTGATTATGGATTCCAGCTCTAAACGTCATTTCTCATCATTAGATCAAAAGTGTAAAATTTGGTTTTGTAATGTATACATAGTTCTTGTTTGATTTCCTAATCCTTCTCCGCTTCCCTTTTGTGTTTACCCACTTTGCACCTCTCCTCACACACACAGACACAGACACACACACACACACACACACACACACAGCTCCTCAACTCTCACTTCCTGATTCCGATCTTGAACCAAATAGCTGAAAGCGTTTGATGAAAAACATGTCGGGTACTTCCCTCCCCAATTCCTTTTATTTCAAATGTCAAAGTTTATTGCCACTTCAAAAAGCCTTATTTTGCACAATGAGGCCTTTCGCTGAGAAGTCTTAACAAGTAGGGCAAGGTTGAAGAACCAGTGAGGGGATATTGTGTATATTCATGTTTGCGAAATTATGTCTGAAATGCTGGTTGTTGTTCTAAACTCACTTCCTATAAAAATGTTAACCTTGAAAACGTTTTCCCGTTTAAATATCTCCTTGTGTTCGCTTTTGACTCAGACCAGGGATTACTACTGTACAGAGACAGGATCTTAATTTGAGCCAGTTTGCTACAGCAGAAAAAAAATCCTGAAGCAACAGGAAATGTAACTATTATGTGGATTATAATTCAAATACATTTTTGTAGGGTTTGATACATTTTTCGGAAGGAAATATCACGTCTGAAATTTCAAAGTGGAAATTACAAACTTCAGCAGCCTTTTTAAACCTCAAATACACTACAAGTTTTAAATGTCCTGAATTGCAGGAAAGATCTCCTGCAACAGGGTGATCAAATTAAAATCCAACATATGTACAATGTACAATGATACAGTATGACACAAAACATATAAATCATCTTCTTGTCATCTTCTAACCCCATTCTTCTCCGGCTTCCCTCGATGACATCACTGTATTGCTGAATAGAATGCGTGGAATCCTGCTCTATTCTAGTTCTTTAATCATGACTCACACACTACTGTGTACTCAGTCGTCACCACCTGTGATTCATAGATCTGTAGCTTCTCAAGGTCTGGATTCAGTGCAACACAGTGCAGACAGACTGAGATGACCTCATGTGGGGGCTGGAGGAGAGGACTCAGTCACAACTGATCTGCGTCACGTCATATCCTGTAGCGTCACTATGCTCCCTATCCTATTGTAGTATCCTGTAGCACGGTATAGTATCCTATAGTAGATTTTTTACCCATGATCACTGAATCTGTGTGTGTGTGTGTGTGTGTGTGTTTTTTACTTACTGTTGCTATTCCAGCATCCATTCACATTTTTTTTTAAATGTGTTTATTTTTATTACAAACAAAACCCCAAATAAAAGACAAAGAGATGCATTATTATTGTGGCATCACTGCCACTCATTGTTTCATCGATCGGCATCACAACAACGTACACAGTAACACAAGATATCAAGAAATGAAAAACAAAACAAAATCTGAAAAAAAAAGAACAAAAGAAATTAAATGAGAAAAGAAGTGCTTGATTTGACAGTATACATTCTAGTTACGGGGTTGCAAAACACGTCCTGCGAAACGTAATCGGTGAAATGTTGCTTAGACTCTTCAACTTGGAACACCACTGTGGAGTATCCAGGGTGTTAGCTAAATAAATTAAATGTTTCTACTTTAATTATTTGAAATAAGTGCAGGGAACTAACTAAAAGTAGACTATTTCAACTAGCATATATAGAGTTTACATCTCCTGATCTATTCAGGTTTAATACACTTAATTCAGACGTAACTTTCTTTACAGTTATTTCAGCTATGTTATGTTTAAGGCGTATTTGTGGATACAGTATATAAAATTGACTCGATTCAACTAACAGCCTCTGAGTTTCCAAAGAATAATGAATTAATGTACTTTAACTGTTAAGATCGTACACCGTTTCATTGTGTCTTTCACGCATTTAGGGTTTTACATATGTCATCTATTATAAAGGTTATTTGCAAGCCCCAAATCTAGAATGTCATTTTTTTTGTTGTATTATATCAATCTATGAAGTTCAAAGGTCAACCTCTGTTTGCTTTCTGTTCTGACTATAAGATGTCAGATGCAGCATAAGAAATGCACCAAATCATAAGATTTTATCGTTTTCTCAATTTCTCATTTGGTAAAAGCTCTTTTTTCAATAGTAACAGCAAAGACAACAGCAACTTCGACAACAACAATAATAATCATAGTCGTAGTAAGTTAACAAGAGTAAAAACACGAGAACACGAATGAGCCAAGTTTAAATATGCAAAGAATATCACAGAATTCGTAGAAAGAAGTAGAAACTCGAAAAAACAAACAAGGAAGAAAGGGTTGATCGAGAGGAAGAGGAAGAGAAAAGGGGGATAGAAGCCAGAGGAAGGGAGGTTAGAGAGAGCAAGGGGAGAGGAGGACCGTAGTTGAGGGTAGTCAAGAAGCTTTATAACACTGTATGACTTGCCTATGAAAGGTTATGACCATTCACAGCGGTTCTGAAACTATCCATTTGATTGCTGTGAGTGAGACCTATCCTGAACCAGCACCGGAACCTCCCATCCCAATAAAAAAAAAAAATATGCGCCCTGGTCTGTAAGAACATCCACTACGCTATACCTCACTCAGTCAAGTTGGAGTTAAACTGACTGACTGTTCAGTATTTCTACATGGACCATCAGGTCAACATGAAAGGGAAATGGGCTGAGAGTTTCCTGCCAAGTTTAGAGCCCCCTGAGTCCTATAATACTTCACATCAATTCTCCAACAGGACGATTGATGGTTTTCGGCGAGCCTCTGAGACAACACTAGAAGAAATACTGTAGGCACAACTTGAATGATAACACACCATTTTTTAGTGAGTATTGCATGCGTCAGAGGACGAATGGCGGGAATGGTGTTAAGAGTCAAATGTTATACTGTTATATTATGCAGCTTCCTGTTACTGGAGTGACCTGTGGAAGGGTCAAAGGTCAAACTCTGTAGTGGTTATTGGTTCTAGGTATTTGGTGTTGAGAGGTTGAGGGTCTGTGAGCGGTGCCAGGATAAAGAGGTTCTAGCTTATGGTACTACATGTATATTGTTCTGGAGTGGAGTGGAGACCTATGAGTATTAGTAGGCTGCTTGTGAGGAGTATTGGTTGGTTTGAGGCAGACAATAAGAGATTGAGCAGGTGAGGGTATGTATGTATGTAACAGCGTAGACCACGTTGGTGTGTGTGTGTGTGTGTGTGTGTATACACGTGTGTGCACACGTGTATATGTTAATCTGTTTGTATACGTGTGTGAGAGTGTGCGTGCGTGTCAAGGTTATTATAGTAAATGAAAACTGAAACGAAAAGGGAAATTAAATCATTTACACATCTGTTTGAAAAACTAAAACTATACTGAAAATATTATCTTTGACTCCAAAACGAATTAAAATAAAATAAAACCATCATGAATTATGTTCAGTTTAAAAAATAAAAAAAGCTTCTGAATCTGGGCTGTTTCAAATAGACCTAGCTTGTGCATCACTATAACTAGTTATTCCCAGAAATACTTGAAGATATTAGGAGATGGGAAACTCGTGTATGTTGCCCGTATGTTGTCAATGGGCCATGCTGTGCATTTGGAGCGATTCTGGGACAAGGAGCACAACTCCTTCAAGGCTTGAATGGGAGTCAATTGGGTGCTAGCAAAAAATAAAACATTAGCATGAATTCCAGGCTGTATCACAACCGGCCGTGATTGGAAGTCCCATGCAATTGGCCCAGCGTCGTCCGGGTTAGGGTTTGG